>NW_016162011.1:0-46432 GCF_001687245.7 Rhagoletis zephyria | reverse complement strand
ATATACATATGAGAGACCTTAGGAATAAAGGTAACTCTGACCACCCTCCAAGGCCCCGGAACATTACACCATGAGAGAGATTTAGCCTCCCTACAAAGAAGAAATGAGAAAGTTCGGAGAGATAGCCATTTACATTCGAACACGAGTCATCAACTTCAGCCAACTTTGGCCAAAGCGCCTCTATATCCACTGAGATCGCTATGCCATGCTGACAGGTGTGCTGACTGGAGTTCCAACAGTTACTGGATAGGGATAATCCTACCCTCATTTCAGGTGCTGTCCGCTTGAATAAACTTTGGTTTATCAAAATGTGGGGTAGGTCAACTGTTTACTTTAAACATCAGTGAATCAAATAAACAGCGCATTGATGCATACGCGCATGCATACATTAGTGTCTATAGACATATATATATACATATGTATGTAACATTTGTATGTAAGTAAGTTGAATGGCGGCATTAGAGCAACTAACCAATAACCGCAAAAAGACTGCCCTACCCATGCACACTTCGTCAAAGGCATTAAATGCAAATATCCTACTGACTAAGAACTCTAAGCATAACAAGTAGCCGGTGCACGTATTAAATAGCGTTTTTCCAACTTTCTGTAAGCTGCATGATAAAAAGGGGTTATTTTTTCTTGAAAAACGGAAAGACGTACGGACAGACAGACATGGCTTAATCGATTTTTCTTTTCATTCTGAACATTTTGTTGTATACATGTCTCTATCTATCTAGCTCTATTCCTTTAGGCTGTTACAACCGTTATGCTAACAAAGTTATAATACCCTTGTGCTCAGGTGCGCTCGGGTATAGAAAAATATAAATATGTACATTTACACATATCTATCACACCCCTTAAATCAGCGATGGCAAAGGTCTAATCAAATCAAATTAATTGTTTACAAATTATTAACGCTGCAAAATGTTAGCTGTTGTCTGATTGTTGGTTACACCCACGACACCACAATGACGCGTGACAACTGACAAATTGACCAACACTTGAAGAATACTCGTAACAACTGGCTCGTACAAAGACGAGTGTGTTATTTGTTGTTTAAAGGTAAAGTTTAAGTGGTCTTCTCGGTAGTTGCTGGTTAGGAAACATTGTGTAAATAAACATTGCCAGTCACGGTTACACCAATCAAAGTAAACAAACGTAGATAGGTAAGTATGTATGTATGTGTATGCCATAAAATAAGTGGGAGGGGACCATTGCAGAATGTTAGTTAAAATATATGCTTCCATTACAGACAGTGAATACTTGGTAAAATGAACTGGTCCTGGGAAACTTTCTGTCAAACGATAGAAAGCAGCTCGAAGCCAAAGCGATTACTCAAGATCCTTTCAAAAAGTCGAAGCGCGCTGAGCTCCCTGCTCAAAGGAAATGATGAATGGACGGTTGGCAGCTCCAAAACGCTCGAACTTTTCATGCAGACGCACTTTCCTGATTGTTCCGAAACCAGGGTTGCGAACAATTCACCGATTGATGCCCCAGATGGCGAATTCCCTCTTCCCTGCAGTACGGGGGAGCGACTACGGGACTACAGGATTCAAAAGTAGAGATTGACTCCAGAAGTACAGGAGGGCTATTATTACTTCTGATGAAAGCACTAAGGAAGCTATTTGCAGTTGCTCATCCTACCCATCGGTCTGCAGAAAACCATGGATATAATTATTAATTAAAAACAATGTATAGAGCGGCTATGAGCTTTGATTATATAGATACCACAAAGATGGACGTAGGTAAAATTTTTATTCATCTCCAAAGTGGGCAAATCTTCGCACACCAAACCAAATGAGTTCAGACCAATAAGCATGTCGTCCTTCCCTCTGAAGTCACTGGAGCGCATATTGGACACCGAAATCAGGGAATTATTAAGTACGAAGCACTTTAATTGCCCACATTTATACAACAAAAGAAGGGGTGTGATATCGAAAAACCTTTGCATTACAAAGAATATGTTCTACCTGTCTTCTTAGAAATTGAAGGTGCTTTCAATAATGTCAGCCCGGATGAAGTCATATCACCGCACCAGGATATTGGGCTTTGTCGACAAACTCCTCCGAGATCGAGTCATAAACTCAGAGCTAGGAGAATCCGCCATAAAAAAGTATGTGGTAAGGGGGGCCCCCAAGGAGGTGTGCTTTCGCCTATGCTATGCCATATTGCCATTGACAGCTTGCTGAAAGAGATAGAAAGAAACAGCGGCAGAGTGAGAGCCTACGCCGATGATATTGCCAGTATGGCTACAGGAAAATATTTAGTAACCCTGGCTAATCTTATACAATGCTTACTAATAAATCTCTCGCGATGATGCAGCAACCGCGGTTTAGAAGTAAATTTCACAAAATCAGGACTGCTACTATTTACAAGGAAACACATCCGTCCATCTCTCGGAAAAATCACCTTAAATGATGCTAAACTGCAGAGAAACAATCAGGTCTGAAAAGGAATCTGAAAAGGAAATTAAATTGGAGTCCTAACATCGTTGAAAGGGTTCGTAAAGTACAGCTGCTGGATACTACTGCACCAGGGCTGTTGGACAAAACTGCTGTCTGGAGCTCAAAATTGTAATATGGATCTACACCGATTATTTTTTACGGGGTAGTAGTTTGGTAGGATGCACTGAACACAAAAGCGATAAGAAAATGAACAAAAGTTGTACGACCGACTTCTCTATTGGTAACATGAGCCATGTGCTTAACACGCTTGCAACGTGTCTGGAATCATTTGGCTAGCTTCTCTGCCGGGTTGTTACCTTCAGCTCTTTTATGTCTTTGGACTACATTAGCCTTCGAAACCATGAGTGCAAATAGAGGTTGCTGGTTGGCGTAAGGGGTGTGAAGAAGGTA
This sequence comes from Rhagoletis zephyria, assembly GCF_001687245.7. NCBI lineage: Eukaryota > Metazoa > Arthropoda > Insecta > Diptera > Tephritidae > Rhagoletis > Rhagoletis zephyria. The sequence continues at coordinate 43,577 of NW_016162011.1, read as the reverse complement.
GAAGGTACGCCAACTAACTACTTCTATTGCAGCTGCAAGAGACCTTTCGAAACTCGAGTGCGAGATCACATAGACTATTCAAGCTACCACGGATGAAGCTATACTACTGTGACCATATATCTTGAATGCAGGCTGAAATAAAGGCGCAAATCCCCGCGAAAGTTGTTAACGCTATATTTTTAGCTACTAGGTTCGCGGGTGGCGCGTGTTATGTGGTGTGAGGTAGCGCTCTTGTTGTTGAGCCCAAGACTCTCCAGTTGGGTTTTTTCTTAAATATGTCTTCTTTTTCTTAGCTGTTCCTTTCACTAATAGCCTTGAATATCAAACGTGAAAGCGAAAAGCAAGAAGTAGTACAGCCCAACATTATTTTAACATGTATAAAATGCCGCTTAGGTCTTCTTCCCCACACCTCCAAATGGATCTTGTGATTGGCTTTGGTTGTAGAGTAGTTTCCTAGCTTGTGTCTGCTCCAGACTGGGAACTTGTATTTCCTAGTGAATAGTACTAAGTTGGTTTAGTCCACGTGAACGCTCAGTCCCGCTTTTATAGTCCAGCCGCTGATGGCCGTATAGCTGAGGGTCATCAGACGATGACTGAAACGTCAGCCATATAAACTGTTAGCACAGCTACTCTTCTTTCTCACGATAGTCGGGACTACGTAACCGGAACGACCCAGATTTATATCTGGCCAAGTTCTGTCGCTCCAGCATCACTCCGCAAAATATTTTTGGGGAATTTGTATGCTGTTACAACAACAACAACAGCTAAGCCTCCACCTGATTTCAACAGCCTGATTTTAGCAGCTTGTGGTGCACCTCTACCCCATTTAAGCCCTATTGCACCGAAATTTTTCTACCGGCTCACAGTTTGCATATCCAAATCCTCAGATCGAGGTGAAGCCTTCATCTAAACCCTGACTAGCCGCTGAAGAATTTTGAGAAGAATATATTTTCCTAATAGACCTCCATTTGACGAAGATTTCTTGCGCCGACTATATTTTCTTTACTGAAATGACCGTAAAACCAAATTTTTGTAAAAAATCGTATGCTTCACCGCTTAGGCACTTGAAACTCCTAACCGACATTCCTTTACATCACTTCGGTATTTTACTGTAATTTGCCAACATAAAGTACGTCAGTATTACCGCCTCATGCCACTTGCAGGACAGTTTTGATGCGCTTATTAATAAAAACTTGCGAACCTTTGCTTTGCCGTTGAAGTCGCTGGACAACGTTGATCGACAGGACAACCGCTTATTGACCAATAAAGTGAACAGACATACAAGTAAGTGGTTATGTAAATACGCCATTGAAGAGGTGCCACGCGGCAATGATTGACAAAAATTAAACAAGGATGTGAGTTAACAGTAAGAAATAACAAAGGAAGTGTGATTGAAAACATAACGTAGTTACCTAGGAAAGCATTGAAATGTGGAGATACGCAAATGTCTGTAAAGTAGTACGAAACGCCAGCGTCTAGCGCTAGAAATGAGAAGCGTAGCTATAAAAACTGCACGCAAGTTAGCAAAGGATTTCAGTTGTTTCCTAGATCGCGGCTCCCGAACATGCTACATCAAGGTGCAGCCGATAGTTCCCAACAGAGTTCTACAGCACCCACAATACCCACGCTATATAGCGGCATTGTGCCAACGACGACTACAGCGCATACACCGCATGTGCCCAGCGCCTGTCAAGTTTGCGGCGATCAGAGTTCGGGCAAGCATTATGGTGTGCTCTGTTGTGATGGCTGTTCCTGTTTCTTCAAGCGCAGCGTACGCAAAGGCACCATGTACGCCTGCATAGCCGCAAAAGGCAATTGTGTTGTGGATAAGGCACGCCGCAATTGGTGTCCATATTGTCGTTTGCAACGTTGCTTAGCCGTAGGCATGAATGTGGCCGCTGTGCAGGAAGAGCGCGGACCACGCACACAAGCGACAGCCATAGCGAAACATGGCGGCATAACACCGTCGCCGACGCATAGCGGTTACATCAGCGGCGGCAACAATCGCACGACTGCTATCGGTTGCATATCTTCGCATTATGCTGCACTTGTGCAACAACAACAACAACGACGCAGTGGTGCCGTAAATGCGGTTAACGCCACCGGCAATGCAATGAATTTTCAAATACTTGCACAAATTCTAGTCACCTGCCTGCGTCAGGCTAAATGCAATGAACAATTCCGTACACTTGCAGCAGCGCAACAGGAGGCGATTTTAAGCACCGTGTGGAATGAGTGTTTTGTGCTGCGCGCCTCCCATTGGTCGCTCGACATAAGCGCCATGATTGATGCCTGCGGTGATCCGCAATTGCGGCGCATTATTGTGGAGGCAAAGCAGCTGCGGGCCGACGTGATGGAGTTAAATTTTCTTGAAACCCTAATACTATGTCGGAAAGGTAAGCGGTGGTACTATGTACTTATGAACATGGTCGATGTTGACATAAATAGTTGGTATTTTGTTGGCTTACAGAGTTGGCCGTTAGCGCAGAAAACGCAGTCCTGCTGGAGAGTTATGCAAATGGCGCTTTGGTTTCCCTCGCGCGCTACACCATACAGCAATCAAATTGGTTGCGTTTCGGCACATTGTTACTGGGTTTGAGGCAATTGACTCAGCGCTGTTATGAAAGTTTGCTTTCGTCGCTTTTTCGTTCCGTTGTGAAAGATATTGTGAAGAGTTTGTGAGGATAGCCAGAAGAAATTTCCAGAAAATGTTGAAAATAAGTGCACAGATTTAATAGCCATATTCACCTCTAGTCGATATTTAAGAGTGATGCATTCCATCTAAATTACAAAAAAAAAATTGCATTCGAAATTTATTTATTTTAACAAAATTTTTTCATCCCAATTTCAATTTTTGTATTTGGTCCACGGTTAAGACCTTTAAAAATGTGACGGAAAAATTCAAAACAAAAGTTAAAAAAATAACTGATATTTGCAGATTATTAAGATAAAAATTAAAAATAACTGTTATTTTGGATTTATAAATTAAAAATCAGACGTAACTGTTATTTAAGGAGTAATTAAATAAATGTCGAAAAATAATTGTTAAAGAGCCATTTTTATAATAAAAGTTGTAACTGCCAAAAATTTTATGAAAAAAGTTAGCCGACATACGGGAGGTTTCAAGGACAGAGCGAATTAATGTAAGAACAACCACGGCAATCAAGTCACCGATGTCCAAAACATAATTGAGTTAAGGAGGGTAAATATTTTAGGTCCGTTTAATGGTAACATCACTAAAATTAGTGCGAACAGTGTTGCCGTTGTGCGACTAAAGGGGCAATTTGACCCTTTTTAGGTGCCAAAACTCTTTGACCCGACTTCTTAAAAATTATTATTTTTTGATCCTTTTCCAAAATTATGTGTGACTTTTGCTCCTTTTCAGAGATTTTTCTATGAAATTTTAACAGAACTATGCTTTTATGAAATATTTCCTCCTGTAATTACGAAAAAATTCATCACTTTTAAAGGAAATGCAACTCTTCTTCTTGCAGCAACTCGATTTTTGTGTTTTGGGGAAATCTTGTCCCGCTATTTTCTTTTTAAATTCAGCAGCGGAATGTTCTAGTCGGGAAAAGACTATATATGTACATGTAAATTCTACCCTTTTTTTGCGACTTTCTGAAAATTCTCAACGGCAACACTGAATGCAGAAGGTATGATAACGAGGTATGAAAAGGAATTTATTGATAAAAAAGTAAAGCTGCTTGAGCTGGCGGACTGTAAACTGAGCTACTCGAATAAGGTGGAGATGAGTAAATATGTCTGATGCTGCAGAGGACAATAAGAGCTGCCGAATTTTAACGTGAAATTTTTCATAATAGAATCGTAGGTGATATCGACATCATCTGGCTTAATAACAGCACCATTTGTTCTCCCTGGATATGGAAGAAAAGCGAAGGAGACTGGTTATAATTAATACTTAATGTCAGTCAAACTATACTCGTAAACGATGACATTAACTCCCATGCGAATGCCGCCATTTTAATGCGCATATTATAATGGGCGTTTACACACACAGACTTGGGAATTACTATATCGGGAAATATTGCAGGAGCTTCCGCCTCGTGCAAGTGTCTGTTCAGGTGCTCACATATGTAGCACTCTACTGGGAACTTTCTGTTTGCGTCTCCCTGTGATATGTGATGTTCTGGCTACCTCTGGAAGCGTGTGCTCTGTAGTGGCATGTCTATAGCTTTGCTCACTACATCCGACTTGTCCCCGGCGACCACACGGCCGCTGAAAAGTTTAGAGCGCGCCGTAAAATTGCCAACTATGTTGCCAATCAAGCGATTACAGGACATTGATGCGGTTGCGTGCGCCGAGAAAGAGAGCTGGCAGTCGAATGTTACTCAGTATTTTTGGTTGTTCACTGTCGAAACTGTTGTAGCCGTATCTCTTTCGTGCAGGTAGCAAAAATGGTTGCTACGGATTTTGTAGGGTAGAGGGTTAGGCTCCTTGCAGCGCAGAAGCGTGAAACTCCTAGAGATAACCTTTTGATTTTGAGCACAGGTCACCAATTCCTGACTTGAGCGCAGGCTAACAACTTGAAAGTCTATTATCAAAATTCTCTGTAAAGACTGTCGGTTGATGTCAAATTGCGTGGTACCCATGTGTTGCTATGTAGAATGTTTCGAGATGTTCTACCGCTCATTGTGTGGCCACTTCAATAGTATGTCAAATATTTTAATTTTAAGTCATTCACCGCTGAAGCGCTCGCCGCTTTGCCGCTCAGAGCGTGGCCATGACCTAACACATGTATTAGTGTTTGGCCGAGCTTATACTCCGATTTGTGGCGTTCGCCTCGATGTTGTCACAAAAAACGGCGAGAGGTCTACAGTTAACGACGACTCCGAATGGCGAATGGATTTTTATGAGAAGCTGTGCTTTCATGGCAGAAATACACTCGGAGGTTTGCCATTGCCTGTCGAGGGACGACCGCTGTTAAGAAAAAACCATTTTTCTATGTTTTTTTTTGCAATGTTGCTTTGACCAGGGCTTGAACCCAAGCCTTGCCGAGTGGTAGCGGGCACTGCTTACTACTACACCACAGCGGCTGCTTAAAGCCAGGACAAAAAACTATGAAAATTCACCTTGCACTTCTAGGTAAAAATCTTTTTGTTTGAAAAACCTTTTGGTTTGTTTTACTTTGTTTGTTTTGTTTTATTGGCTTATTGTTGCTGGAATATTAAAGAAGCCATAACAATAGAAAACTGCTCACAGACATTTCAAAATTTTAATTTTTTGCCAGCATTTGTGGCCCGTTGCACCATTGTGTGGCGTCGAACTTATGCTATTCGTGCGCCTCTTTTCAGCTGAACTAACGATTGTTGAATGTAAACGGAAAGTAATTTCCACATTAGCATCACCAGGAGTGGGTCTAGTAGTGGCACCATTTTCTTCTATCAACTGACAAAATGGGATAATTTGCCATCGTTTTCCTAAAGGGTTGTATAAAAGGTCGGAAAAAAACAACATTTTTTTACGTTCATAACTAATTTAATTATTATTGTTACATTATTTTCTTTTTAAAAGAAATAGGACTTAAATACACAAAGGAAAATAATTTAATATGCTTATTACTTAAAGAAAAGTATTTTAGATATATTATATAAAAAAAAAAAATACAACTGAGAAATTTGTTTGGCTTACCTCCAATTTTTGTGGCGCCACATACTGTGACTCAAACAACTAACCACGTGCTGATTTTCTTCAAGTACTCGTAATGTTTTTCGAACTACTTTTTTTGTTGTTATTTTTATATAAAAATATCGTCTAAATTTTAACCAAAAACCGTGTAAATCACTGTTTCAAACTCTATACAAAATTTAGGACAATTCAACAAATTTTCATCAAAATTTCAACTATTTTGCACTTTTTTCATATAAGTATGAATTTCTCTGAAATAAAACGCGGGAGACCGTCAGCAACAAAATTTCAAAATATCAACGCTAGTTTTTGTAAATTGCGCTTGTTATATTAAAAATTCCGAAAAATTAGCTTCTAAAAAAATTCTCAAAAATTAACGCGATTTTTTAGCCGTCTAAAACTTGCACTTTTTTAGACTAAAATTGTATGGGCTATAAAACTGCGTACCCAAAATTTTCTAAAAATTCTGAATAAAAAGTTAAAATTTTTATGAAAATTTGTTGAATTTTCCTAAAATTTGTATAAAGTTTGAAACTGTTTTTGTTAAAGCTCAGACGACGTTTTTATATAAAAATAACAAAAACAAAATTTGCTGGAAAATTATTACGAATATCTAAAAAAAAAAACACACGTGGTCATTTGTTTGAGTGACTATAGTTAGTCCTACATAAATAACTAAAATACTCGTACATTTGTATGTAAAAGGAACTAATCAAACACAGTATGGTTATTCGTCTCTATTTTTAATAAATAAATAGTCGTGTGGGTATTTTGCTTACTTCTATTTATATTTTTTTTTTGTAATTACTTAGACTAACATTTTTTATTTCGAAAATACTTATCGTCTTAGAGGGTAGTAGTTTTATAAACTTAACTTAATTTAAGTACTTTTACAAATCGTTTTTCCTAAACTTGCATTAAATATTTATTTGTTGTCTTCAATTTTAGTTTAGAACTACTGCAGAGGTTTCAATAACATTTTGGTACACATACTATGTATATTTATACTAGATACATATAAATTCATACTAAACATCGCTTCAAGGTTAATTGGAGGGGACTATATTTATACATATGTATGTACATAAGTGTGTTTGTGTTTTCGGATGTTATTTTAATCAGTAAAATATTCGGGAGCTGTTTCAAGTTTTTTTTTGTATACTTGTAGATTTTATTTTGCTTAGACAATTGAGAATATTTTTAGCAAACTTAGTTATTCTTTGTGATATACATATAAGAGCAAATCTTACGAGTTGTTACATTTTTCGACAAAAACGTGTTTGTTAAAATAAAATAAAAAAATCGTTATATTTTATGCTGCCATTTTTTTAAATTTGGTGGCACACTTTTGAAACTTCACAGATATCTTGTTTTTGGTGCCAACTTTAATTGCCATAAGTGTGAACATTCTATCTCAAAACTTCCCAAAGTTATTAAAAGAAAAATGTCGAGTGAACGTCTTAGGGTTAAAACTTTTTAAGTACTTGTTTTTTTTTTTTAATTGAACTTAATTCTGAAACTAAATTGGTTCAAATAAATGCAGAAATATTTAATGCTTTAGCGTTTTTTTTTCGGCGAGAGAAGGGAGTGCCACTAAAAAAAAAAAACAACTCGTGAGATTTGCTCATATACATGCATTCGTATGTATTCGCAAATTCTGATACTTAACTACTTCTCTCTTGTCTTATTTTACATATATATTTCTGTTTTTAATAAGTTTGTACCGTTATAGGTATTTTCAGTTACATTTTTGGCATTTCGTTGGCAAAAGCCTTACATTTTTCACTCATGCTATTGGCATACTAATTGTGCGCCTTTTTCTCTACATACATTTATTTTATTTGGCCAATTGCTAAAACATTTATAATAAATTGTTTTTCTTTTTTAATTGGAAATATTACATGAGCCCTTTCAGAGGCTTCGTTTCTTATATTTTATTTTTATTTATTTTTTATTGTTATGCATGTATTTCGGTATATAAATTTAACTTTTAAAATATTTTCTAAATTTCTTTGCTATATTTTTTCATTTAAATTACTAGTTTTTTACTATTACCAGGTTTAAGTAGTAACGATTGTCGTTCAAAAATAGACACATTTAAGTTTAAAAATTCATTTAGTGTTTTTCATAGAGCAAGTAAAAGATAACACATTTTTAGGTACTAAGGTCCATTTTCTCATGTAGTTTTTAAACCTTATCTTTTTTTTAAACACAAATTTTGTTCTTAAAAAATGTGTTTGAAGTGCAGTTTCATAAATTTTGGAACCTATTTGAGAAAACGCCACTAACTTTGATAAGTTTTTATTTTTGCTACCTTTGTTTGCAACACAAATACGAAAGCTGCCAAATAAAATAAAGTTTGGTTCTTCGACGCGGAGAAAGAAGAAAACAATTACAAAAAATTTTGGAAAAAACTGGACCCTCTATTTCCTCTTTCCGGTTTCACAATTACTCCACCAGGTTCATGAGATATTCTAACTTAAAAGTTTGAAAAAATCCATTTTTGGAAAATTTCAACAAATTATGTGTATACAGTGCCGGACAAATGTATTGGCACAGTGCATTTTTTGCACTATAAGCAAAGTTTTTTATTCTAATTTATTTTCCATAATTTTTTATAAAAATTAAGTTCATTCTACATCAAAAAACACAAAGATAAAACATTAAAAATTAGTGCAAAACTCAGGAAAATTCAATAAATTTGCATACTAATTTGCAACTCTCTATGCTGCGAAAAATTAACAGTGCCAAAACTTTTGTTCGGTACCGTATATTTTCGCATATTGGCACAATTTTTAACTTAAAATGCGCTTCTTCACCTTTAAAAATCGCCTTTATTTTTTCAGTGGTGATGATTTCTCGTTGAGATATAAAAATTTAAAATGTGTGATTGAAACTATGTTAAGTCCGCCATTTTGAATTTGCATTGTTTAAATCGCATACTATAAATTTTTATATCTCTGCGAGGAATAAGCGGAATTGAAAGAATAAAGAAGATTTTTATTATCACGGCACACTGGCGCTGCGACCTAGTAAAAACTATTGAGGTAACTCTTAAGAAGTAACTCCAACCCAAGGCTGCTTCCAAGGTTTACAAGTCTATAGGCCACCACAGAGTATAGGATCTAGGGTTTGCTCCGAGAGGTCATACAATCTTCAGAAAGTCTCATTTTACAAAGGTGGTACCTTTGCTTTCATTGTCCTGTCAGATTAACAATGTCAGTTCTGAGCTGCAGAATTGTTTCGGCGCAGTGGTGTAGGCATGAGACCACCAAACCGGTTAGCAAGGGTACGCCGCAAGTGAGCGTATTATCACAGTGGCACTTATTTAGGACTACACCAAAGGCAGCATTTTTCACCTTGTTGCATCTATTTCCGGAAGACCTATCGGCCTAGAATGAAGCGTCAAAAGTTGTCGCGAAGCATTATGCTACGCGTATGAAGTCGTATGATCGGAGTTCGGCCTCAACAAATCCTATATGCTGACAAACTACTGCAGCATTTTCCAGGCGCAGGTACTGGCCATAAGAAGGGCGGAGGAGATGTTGACAGTTATACTGTGATAAAGGCGCTACTATCGCAGAGTACTTCCTCTAGAAATGTGGCGGAGTGCATGACAGCTCTGGATTTGCTACATACCAGTAGTGACGTACATCTGCACTGGGTTCCGGCATACTCCGGCGCCACGGGAAATAAGGAGGCCGACAGATTTGGCAAAGAGGGTGGTTTGTCGGAAAGCATGCTGATGGAGGAGGTGCCGATTTCCCTCCAAGCGATCAAACGGGAACTCGACCTGTTCGTGATCTGGAAGGCGTTGAATAAAACGCAAGAGCTCATTATAAAACCACCCCAAAAACTGCCCAGGCCGCATTGTCGTGAAGCTACTTTATGGACTTGCCATCCCTTCATTACTTTTGTCCACGTTTGTAATTTTTTCTGCCCCAGTTGCTGCTGTTCATAACCTTTTCTTACATTAAAAGTGTCCCGTCTTTGTCTCCGTAGTGCCATATGTGGAGTTCGAAATGGATTTTGAACCACAAGTACCCTTGGCGAGCGAGGGGGTCATCCTTTGCGGCCATTAAGTGCTCTAAGCAAACGGGGTGCTTGCAGAGGATGCTGTACTTTGAAGGTACCGGTAGTGGCGAAATTGTTTGAGCACTAGAGCCGGTGACTGTCTATTCGCACCTTCCCAAAGCCTTAGTAGGCAAAAACACTAGCCAATCCAATGTCTGGGCGAATAACTGGTCGATAGTTAAAGGAATGGGCTTTTTCCGAACCCAACTTAGCACACTCCAACTCCTTAACAGCAAATCTTTATTTTAACCTTTGAGAAGGCAAGGTTTACTATCAATGAAGGTACTCCGTAAGAAGGCCACGTATACTAAATATTGGTTTGTACACATCGGTTGCGTCAACTGCATTAATTGACGCGCTCTTACAGGAATTCAAATTGAGTACCCCGCAGCCAAAACTACATCCAATCTGAACCTTAGGTTTAGGTTTTATGGAGCTCGTTAACTTCCGTCTCACTATCTCTAGACGGCAGCCTAAATCGCCTGCAATTGCTGAAGAGAATTGGCAAGAAAATAACCGTGCAACGGGTACTACTTTTCCCCGCTAGGTGGAAACATCAGACCTTCAGCGCCATGTGGCGGGCAAACAAGACAATTTTGTAACAATCTTTTGGTCAAACGGATGCATAATTTAATTCTATCTAGAAATACATATAGATAAAAAGGAATTCATTTAGGTGAAATTCATATTGCTCCTGTGATAAACAGGCCATGGCTCCATAGGAAATATATGTATGTACATTAGGGCGGAGTAATTTAATTTCGGAAAAAGTGGAGCAATTTCGAAAAAAGTAAGCAAATACGATGAACAGAATATATACCAAAAATGGCATCCGATCCTCCTAATTTTTAAAAGAAATATTAGTGTATTATAATTTTTTTTTAACGAAATTAAATTCTCATATGCAAAACTTTGTGTTTTCTTCACACAATATATCTACTGATTTTTCTTTTAATAATTGAGAGGATAAAATGCCATTTTTTGTATAGAGTCTATTCACCCTTTTTGCTTAGAATTAATCGTAGGATTTGAATAAGCTATACACTTTCTTGGAAAATTTAGCTCGGAACAAATTACTCCGCCCTAATATAAGTTATATTGGAAATATGAAAAATAGCGGAAAATAACAATGCCATCTGTACTAGGTACGCCAGAAGTACATTTTCACAGTTAGACAGTATAAATTTCGTAACTTTTGCATTCGAATTAATAGAATGAATATACGTTTATAAATCGGTCACTTCAATTAACACACTTTTAAATATTAATATTATTTTGATCTTCAACTAGTCACATATCAATAAATACCAGCACATACAGTAGGAAAACCAATAAAAAACTAATAAATATTACGCTCGTCATCGCCGCTTACTATCAAACTTCACACTCCACTACCTTCACAGACCGATACCAGAAAACAACCGCCAACATCACGTTAATAGTATATTTGCCTAATATTCGTACTTTCCTAATAATAACCTACAAATTTCCTAGATATTCACTAATCATCACACGACTTGTCATTTCGAATTAAATTGTACTACTGCATGGAACTGAAGTTTCACAATCTACTCGAACGTAGACTTTCGGCACAGTGCGAATTAAGCGTATAACTTTACTTTAGGATGAGAGATTAAATTAAAATTTATCTAAAAAAAATAATAATTGCAACTCGAGTTGTCAAAGTTAAATACTTAAAACATCACAAAATTTAAATGACATATTTTTCCTTTTTCAATTCTCAACCGCCACTTGGTGGCGTTCACAACTTACATATGTGTGCACGCCTTAAATTGTCCCCTACCTGCTCAATAAAGTCTCCACATTGAGCGTCAGTTCATTGCGTCGCATCTCACTATCTTCCCCCGGCGTCGTGTTGCTCGAATTTACTGAAGCCGTCGTAGTCGCCGTCGATGCATCTGTGGTGGGACTCTCCGTTACAGTGCCGCCGACAACGCTATAACCAACACCATTTAAGGAGCGCGATGGCGCTGGCGAGGTGGGCGCCGACAGCAGTGCGGCTGCCATTTTGGCACTCGTCGGTGGTGTTTGTGCCTCGACCGTTGAGGGTGGACTGCGATTCAAATTGCTATCCAAACTACTGTGATGCTGTGAGGATGCAGGTGAAAGTGGTATCTCTTCAATTTTTTCAAGATCTTGTGTAATCGAAGTCGAATTCTGTTTGTGCGCACGTGTGAGCGTACCCTTCGGACTGCGTGAGGTGTCATGCAAAATGGGTATGTCCAGCATGGAGGACTTATTCGAGAGCGACATTGTGTGTGTGACTTGTAGTGAACTTTGATGATGTTGATGGTGATGATGATGATCCAATTTCGATTGCGTATCGTCACGATCGAGACTAAATTGACGGCGCAGTAGACGACTTGAGCCGGGCTTTGAATCGAACTTTACGCTACTGCTGTGTACGCTACCACCGCCAGAGCCACTACCACCACCACTACCCCCAACGACGGCGCTGCAAACACCGACGCTACTGTAGAGATATTTGGCATCGTAAAATTGCGTGAGGTTGCTTTCGCTGGGGCTGAGGCATTTGTAGTGATTGTAAGGTGAACTGAGGTCCATCATCTCCTCAATTTTTTTATACAGACGTGACGAAGAACCGCCTGCGGAGCTGGGAAGGCGATTAAAAGTGCTGGGCGTGAGCAGGTTGTCGGGCGGGAGTTCGGACATCTTGCGCGATTGCGGACTGGCGTTGGGCGTTTTGGTGGGGAATTCGGGACAGAGCGTGATATTTGGGCTGATCGTGTTGGTCGAGGTGGAGTCGAGCGAGTAGGAGTTTGGCAAGTTCGATGAACAAACATCCGCATTGGTGGGTGGAGTGATCTCCACTTTCACCTCGACCGATTCGCCGGCCAGCGAGGAAGACTGACTCGAAGACGCGTTGGTGCTGTTGCGTGATTTATTCGCTTGTGCTTTGAGTGTAATTGAGTTGCGTATGAGCGACTCATCGAGGCTGCAATAGATGGGGAAAAGGGAATGTTAGAGTATTTACTTTACTTTAGCTTTAGCGAGAGAAAGTGTGAGAGAAAGTGTGTAAAAATACTTTTTGGCTTTTCTCACTAAACTCACCCNGGTTGGTGCTGTTGCGTGATTTATTCGCTTGTGCTTTGAGTGTAATTGAGTTGCGTATGAGCGACTCATCGAGGCTGCAATAATATATGGGGGAAAAGGGAATGTTAGAGTATTAACTAAAGTGCGAGAGAAAGTGTGTAAAAATACTTTTTGGCTTTTCTCACTAAACTCACCCATGTGATTCACTATGAAAGCATTATATTGTTAAAAAAATACATGGTCAATTAAGTTAGTTATAAAGATCTCTTCGTTGCTTTGAAAATTATGTAGTTCAAAGACTTACCCAATCGGCGGTGGTGTAGGTAGCGGTTTATCAAATCCCTTCTTGCCCAGCAGCCAAAAAGTGTTCATCATCCCTTTGCCTTTAATATCGATCAACCCACGTGGCTCTATCGCATAGCCGCCACGTGCTTCCAAACGATCGCGCGTCTCCTGCGACATGTGTATGCGCCAAGAGGAGCCTACAGATACAAAAAAAAATTTCCTCACTACTTTACCAAAACCCAGCACGCTTTGGTGCATCGATTCTTACCCGTAGACTCCATGCGCGATGCCGTGTTCACCGTATCGCCAAATAGACAATAACGCGGCATAGTTAGCCCCACCACGCCTGCACAGCAGGGCCCTGTATGCAATCCTATACGCAACTGTAGTGGCACACCTGGCAAATGTTTCACATTAAAGCGGCCACTTTGGTGTAGCAAATCTAAAGCCATTGTAGCGATTTGTTCTGCATGATCGGGTATTTTGACCGGCAAGCCACTGACCACCATATACGCATCGCCTATTGTCTCCACCTAAGGAAAGGTCAGAAAAAGGGCGTTCATTTAAGTATATAGATAAGACAAGATTGGATTTTCCTTCTAGTTTTAAATCCACAAACTCACCTTATACACATTGTATGCATTGATAGTCGCATCAAATATGGTATAGAGATCATTTAGTAGATCGACAACCTGCACGGGACTGCAGTGTGCAGCAATCGTTGTAAAACCAACGATGTCGCTAAAATATATCGTCACATCGGAAAACTCCTCCGGTTCGACAGCTAAGCCCATTTTCAGTTTTTCCGCCACTGAACTGCAAATGTAAAAGAATTATGGTAATAAGATGTCAGTGGATTGTGTACTCTCTCATTGCAAAATGCGAAGGCGTTACATTCACACAGAATGTGTTCTGGCGTTTCTTCGTGCAGCTCAAAAATGCGACAGACGTTTGTTTCTGAGAGAATAATTTCACTGCGAAGGGATCAGTATCCCTGCGTAAATTGATTAATTTATTTGAAGCTTATTTTGAAGAACAGATTATGTGCCCTGGAAATTCCATCCACTGTGTTGGAAGAAAGGTCCCATGTTTTACCAAAGACACATGAATAGCCTTGTTGATAACAGTGTCCAAATTTGTATTTCAGTTGAGTGTTTTATCAAGAGTTACCCCTAGATACTTAGCTTCACTGGAAAATTCTATTCTTGTTCCGCTCTAAGTGAGTTTAGTCGCAGATAATTTCCTCCTGCGAGTAAATGGAACAATATTAGTCCTTATCTTCACACCGTTTTCAAGTGATGCGTAAGAATTGTTGCAAGCGGTGGTCGTCATGTAGCCCTGTTACACAAGATGACCAGATCATCTGCATAGCCTTGCGTCTCAAAGCCTTGGCTGTTCAGTGTGAAAAGGAGTTCGTTCATAACCATGGTCCGGCTTACCCATTTTTGGTATAAACACGATCTTAGCCTCAAGCCATCTGTTGGGAAAGTAACCCAGCAAGAGCGTAGCTCTATAGAGAGAAGACGGGGGCTATGTATATCTTTCCATTTTTAAGGTAACATGGTCCTGGGGAGTCGCGCTTTGTCAATCTCGACACGGTCCATTAGCAGGTTTGAAGATATTTCAGGTAAACAAATATCCTATCCCCTTTGCTCATCTCTTTATCAGAGCAGTGCAAGTTGAACAATGTGCTTCGGCTGTTTTCCGTATACGACGCAAATGGGATACCCTGCAAAATACTGCGTAGGCATAGATGCAGGACTAGCAAAGGATGGGAGTATTAAGCACTTCATTTGCCATTGTGCAGCCTCGAAAACCATTTCAGGGTACATTTGACAATTTGATTTGATAATTTTAACTATGTGGACTTCTTAACGGTTACAGTATGAGTAACCTAACTCAATCCATTAATGAGCCATATACGCCTACTAGATACCTTTGATTTATGACGATTCTTATTTATCGGATTCAGAGGACGAAGACTTATGTCAAATTTTCACTAGGCATTGAAATTACAAAAAAATGGAGGCATTGAAAATATGCCATGTGGAAATGAATTCAATGACTACTCATTACAATTTTCGCCATTTAGTGCTTAGTGGAAATCCAGCGTTAGAGTGAACTTTTAACAGCTGGTATCCATATTTATTATTCTTATCGAAAAATCACAAAAAATTGCCAAAAATTAACGGTCCCAGCTGCTTCAAACTTGCATTTTATTACAATTCAATGGGCTGTAAAACCGCATACTCAAAATATTTCTAAGGGACCTAATTAAATCGTTGCAAATTTTTGCGAAAAGTTTTACGGATTTTTCAGAATAAATTATATTTCTATAAAAAAATAACTAGAATTAAATAACAAAAAATAAATTGTTAAAAGTTGTCAATATGTGTGTTTATTAGTGATGTGAGGCCCTACCGAAATAGCCTTACAAATCATTTTAAAAAGTTTTTGCAAAAATTAAATTTCTCTGCATATTTTTGTTACAAAGTAAAGTAAAGTAAGGAAATTGAATTTAAATGCACGTTTTCGAACATGTTTTTTTCGATGTTGTCGCTGCTCTTTTCATGCATTCAAATCTCTGTTTGCCGCATAATATTGAAGTCAAAGGAAAACACTTTGTAGGTCAACTCAGAACTTCATAATCTGCCTAATCCTGAGTTTCGCCCGAAAGAAAATTCACCCAAAAATTTTTATTCCGCCCATAGTAAATACATGGAAACAAAAAGTGAAAAGTGAACCGTTTCGGGGGAAAATGGAGCTCATGATAAGGCTGAATATGAATACAAACAGAATCTCAAGTTGATAGCATGAAAAACAACAAAGTGAATGTAAGTCGGCCAGATCGGGTATATGGCGGCTATATGATATAGTGCCTCGAAACGAACAAAATTTGGTAGATCAACTCAGAACTCCATAATACATATCGCTTTCGGTTCTTTTGGAATGGTTTTTCAGTCCTTTTTACTTATTTTTCGGTTATTCTGAGATCATTTTCTGGTTTTTCTGGAACCGTTTTTCGGAGCTTTTGGAAAAGGGTTTCGATTCTTTTGGAATCGAGTTTTTGGGTCTTTTGCAGTCGAGTTTCGGTTCTTTCGGAACCGGTTTTCGGGTATTTTAGAATCGAGTTACGAATCTTACGAAACCGTCGTACGGTTCTTTTTGAATCGAGTTTCGGCTCTTTAAAGAACCCGGTTTTCTGGTTCCGGTCCATTGGTTATGTGCATCTCTAGTGTACATACAAGTACATTTGTATTTTTATTGCTAAAATTCCTCAAAATCAATACTTACCTCGGCAGCATGCGATTTAACAACTGTTCAGTTTTCTTCCTTTCAATATCCAGCTGATCGGTGCGCTCTCGTATCAACTCCTCCAAATTATTCGAGTACTTTTCGAGCATTTGAAACATTGTATCTACGAAATTCACCTTGCGACCATGATTGAGCATCTTAAAACGCTCGTAAACGCTGTCAAAAGTTAACAGCGAGCAGACACATTTTATCAATAGCACATCATTGGCGAAGTCATTAAGGTTGTCACCAATAGCCAGCAGGCACAATACGTCAACGCCGTAGATAGATTACGGAACGGAAAAGTAAATAAAGAGTAAAGCAGAAAATACCCTTAAATCAATAGGTTTATATGCACATACGTAACTATGTATGTATGTATGTATGTATGTTCAACGCAAAACACCACATCGCATATATATTTATGTATATGTATGCCCATCGTTCCGCATTCGCGTGATAGGCGCATTAACAATAAATATAGACAGCCAGTAAATAGACTTCTAGCTGTGCAATACTCACGAATTAAAGTCCGGTCGCATGTCCGGCTGCTCAGCCCAGCATTGACGCATAATATTGATAGCTTCGGGCGGTGCGGCACCCTTCGATACGGAGGGTCGTATCAGCGGCGGTGGCTTTTTAATCTTCGCTATTATCTCATCCGGCGACAGCGACAGCATACAATAGGGCTCACCGCGCACCACCACCTCCTGCATGATAATGCCAAACGAGTAGACATCACCCATTTGTGTGCCCAATACGCGCCCATGGTGATGATGATGGGTCTTCATTGTGCGCAACAATTCCGGCGCTGTCCACAGCAGTTCCTTGGCGGTGCGTGTGGGTGGCAGTAAGCCTTGCGCTTCGTAGAATGTGGCGAGCCCATAATCAGTTATTTTTAGCACCCAACGCGCGTCCACCACACAATTACGAGACGTTAATGTGCCATGAACGCGCAGCGCTGAGGTGTGCAAGTAGCGCATGCCACGCACCAAATCCGTCAGCAGGCTGAGACGGAAACTCCAATCCAATTTGATTTCGTCCATGATGAGCACATCTTGCAGTGAGCCGCGTGAGCAGTAATCGAACACCATGGCAGTGCGATTTGGGTCGGATAGCCAACCTAATTGTATGACAGCGGAAGGGAAGTGAATAAGAAAAAGTTTTCACAAAATAACCTTTAATTAAACGCGCCGCTGCTAAAAGTATTTATTACGTACCAATTAAGGGGTTAATGTTCTCATGTCGCATGCCATGCGCCAGCACAAGCAAGTCCATTGCTTTGGCCTTCAACTCTGTTGAGCCATTCAAGGGTATCTCTTTAAGCTGCACCAAATCGCCATTGTAGCGTGCGCGCATATCCAGCAGCGCAGGATTATGGCGCGCCAAGCTATTGCTGCCCGATGTACCTTTACCGCCATTTGCCGTTGTTGTACCAGCGCCAGTGGCGGTTGCCGTACCGCCGCCTGGTATGATGAGGCCAAGATTTTTTAACGACCCAATTGAACCTTTGAGCAAATCGGGTTTATCCACTTCAGGGCCACCAAACTCCTGTAGCTGCTGTAGCCAACAGCAGAGCATCGCTTCGATGCCCTCATCGACCTGAACGGAAAAGATTCTGTTATTTAGAATTTTTACCGTTAAAAAAGGTTCGATAGCAGTATGTTAGCGGATGAATGGATATGAATTTCTCCGAATTATTTAATTTTTTAATTTAATACTAATATTGCTGTCTGTAATTGAGTGCGGAGAAAGAAATTAGGCGCTAACATTTTTGTTGGGTATTGGGCAACACTGATTTTTGTGCGGCAAATGTTAAAGCTGTTTTTGATAGACCTATTTGTGCTAATTATGAGTCCGTAAGTATAAAGCTTCCATTTGGTCAAGATTTTGAGAAAAACCAGTTCAAAATGTCAGAAAATCGCGTTTTTTGCCATATTTCAGAAGCTCTAGCAAAGAAAGAGAAGTTGACAGAACATTCCGCTTAGGTATAAAATAAAGCTAGAACTCTCGACTACTATCCCTAAAAATACAGTCCTGCACTTGACCTGATAATCACTTATAGTCATTTATTGAACAACAAAAAAATACTGGAAAATGGTGCTATTGAAAAAGAAATCCCAAAAACAGTTTTTGCTGTTCAATTAATGACTATAACTAACCTTTGGATCAAGATGCAGAGATGGTGCTTTCAGAGACAGTTTTCAATAGTTTTAGCTTTAATTTAAGCCCAGTGTAAGATTTTGTTACCTTTTGTTTCTTTGCTAGAGCTTTCCAAATATAATACTTTGAGTTTATAAAAAATACCGTTATATGAAAATTGGCGCATTTGTGGGTGGATTTTTTTTATATTAACACCTCATACTTATATTCACTAAAGAAGCTTGTGTTCCAAATTTTAAGCCTCTAGACTACTGTCTACTATATATAGCCTGACTTTTCGTGATTTATCCCACAGTGGATTGGCATCAAAAACCTCTTAACTACAAATCATCATTCTTCTTCTTCGGCCTGTTTCATGAAACACCGCAAATAATTGTTTAAGTATGCACTTTCATTTAAATTTACGGCAATCGTTAAATACGAACACTTCTATGCACAAATATCTTTTTTACAACTAGCGTCTCTTAAGTTGTAATAAAACCATTTCGTAGGTCAGCTAAGTAACCACAATCTTTACTCTCTTACGAGCATTTTATGCTACAATAAAACAACTACAAAATCAACGCCACTTACCCTACGCGAATCGACTGGGAAGACAAAGTCATCAGCGGATAGCACAATTTTGTTAGGTCCTTTCGAGAGGCGCTTACGCAGCAAGTAATTCCTGAAAGTAAACCAGCATAAGTGGGATAATTAGTACGAAAATTTGTGTACTAAAACAGAAAAGTTAAAGCCGCAAATTATTATTTTTTTCTTCTTATGTACGCCGTAAATAGAGAAAGCTCTTAAAAAATACCATTAACTTGAGAGCTATGAGCGAATACGAGTATTATTGCCGTTGGCGGCTGTGATGAACTGAAAATGAGATCCACTTGTGTATTAACCTGTCATTTGCAGGCATACTGAGTGTATGCGTCTGTGTGGGGATGCATATAAAAAATAACACTACGCGCAACAACAACAACATCCACTCATAATAAGTTAAAATAACCGCAGTTAAAGCTGTGGAACTTTATTAATGAGCTACGCTAAAGTTTCACGCTCAACTATGTACTTTATAATAATTCAGTGTGGTAGACCGACCGACCCTCTGCAGATCAGCAGCGCAGCAATAGCAGCAAATTTGTCATTAACTTGGGCGCTTTGTCTGCTTAAACTTCGCACACTACCCTCCGGGATTTCATAGCAAAACTACTCGTGCTAACTACATACATACAAACCTACTTCTCTCTCTACAGCTTGTGTGACGCTGAACTTTCGCCGAGTTTGCTTTGTAGCGCGTGGTAGTCAAAAGTTTTGTTGTTTTCTCTTTTTTTTCTGATGCAGATGCGTGCAATCTAAAGAGCGTGTCAGACGTGGCAATATATTTCGATGCAATAAATTTCGGAAAGGCTGTCAAATTGAGAAATCAGTTGCATGAGCAGTCACACCTTGCATGGAAAGTGTCTTTCGAAAGAGGTTTTTATTTCCGAACGGCGAATTGCAGGAAAAATTTCTGAAATCGCTTTTTGGCTGTTCACACAGCGAATGAGTTTCTGGCAATCTTTCTCGATACTAAAATGCAACCATGAGCGGTTAGGTTGTCGTTTGTTTGCTATTTCTCTTGTAAAAGCGAGAAAATATAGGTTATAATTAACATATTTGTCGTGTAAACAATAATTTAACGATTAATTATATTAAGCAAAATAATATATTTCAAGCATTTTTGATATTTAATTCAACAATATTTTTTATCATTTTACACAAATTCACGATCAGGGCCACACGGCAACACTCGATTAGTTTGACAGCACTTGCAGAAGAAATAAAAATTGCTAGTGCAGCACGAGCAAGTTGAAATATATTTCCGAAATCGATTTTCGCTCTTGCAGTTGCAGTCCCACCTTGCAACTTTTATTTCTGAAACTGATTTCCGAAAGGTGACAGAAAGATCTTTCTGGCTGTTCACACATCGAAATAAAATTTCTCTTTCTCAATTTGACAGCGAATTGCGTGCGAAAGACGGAAATATTGCCACGTCTGACAGGCTCTTAACTCCTATACATAGGAATAAATACATGCAGTAGTTTGGTACTCATTACACAGAAGTTTGTTCTCATTTAGTGGTCCCCTTTATGGCGCGGGTGCCGTTAAATTGCGGCTGCTGTACGGTGATATGGTTGTTGATCAAAATGTGCTGGCAATGATACCGCAGTGAAATTCTTGCGCGAAAAAGTAGTTGCTGAATAGAATTTTAATTGCGCTGAATTGCTGAATTAAGTCTAAATCAGGGACTTTTGTTTTAGGTTTTGAGTTCGCTGTGATTTGCGAATGAAACTTTTTGTTTGAAGACGCATTGGAAGTGCTGGAGAAAGAGCGCGGAAAATATCTATTGAAGGATATTTACATAGCTCATGGTGGCAGAAGAAATAAATTTCATTTCTTCATCGAGCTAATCGCACTGCACGACTTATTTCAGCTTTTAATATGATTAAAGTTGAGTGACGCGTCACTCTATCAAAATAAAATTTAGGTTCCCAGAGCAAACAAAGATAGATGTGCGTTCAAAAGTTGCCCCAAGGAATTTTAACCAAATAGAAATACATCTGTTTGTTCGACTGAGGTTGAAATCAGTCATAGATAACTTTTCCTCTTAGTAAGTGTCAATATAAATGCTCTCTTATGGGGCGCTAATTTCGTGACCAACCCTTAATATGTATTATATAGTTAAAAAACTACATCAGACTGCGTGCCTTGGGGCTCTGGATGAAAAAACTGTCAGGGCATTGTTCAATCCCTCATTGAGCAATATAAGAAAAAGCCATCATTCCACCTATCAGATCATGTAAACGTTTTCCAGGATGAAAAATTTTCAGAAACCCAACAGCGGACGAACTAGCGATGAGCGGCTCAGGGAGTTAAAAGGATGACTTGCCGAAACTTATCACTCGAAGACTAGACTCGACTATTACTCGGCAGTTCCGTCTGTCCTATGACCCACTTAAAATGAGGTAATTTTGTGAATGAGCAAAGAAAATACCTAGAAACTCTCGAAAGTCTTCAGAGGGCACTGGCTCGTTGGGGTAAATGCCGAAAGGATTGCCTTACCCATCTATAGATTCTGATAGCAGCTTCGAGTACCCGGTTCAAAAGAGACAATGGAACACTTTCTGCGTGGGTTTCCAGCAGAATATTTCATAGGTGCAGCTGTCTCTCCCCGCATCAGGTGCTGAGATTCATTAAAGCCGCCAAATGGTTGTAGGTTGCACGAGTAGTGGAATCAGAATGGCAAAACTTACTCCTTGTCTCTCCGCAGGGTACCAAGCCACTTAAATCAAGCAACAAACCAAATTTTACGATAGCAGTTTTAGCGAGTTTAATTGATACACAGCAATGCAGTCGCTGTAGCTGAGTGGTTAGTGGTGCGTACTACCACACCGTGCGACCTCAGTTCGATCCCTAGCGAGAGCAGCTTTTTGCCTTAAAAAAAGCTTTTCATTAAATCCATATTCTAGGTGGGAGGGCCCTCCCCCTTTGTGTGACAACCTCAAGGCGCACGCCACGAATCGGAGGAGAAGCTCGGCCAAACACTAACATATATGTAAGCGCCAAAATATTATTATTATTATTACTCATAAGTAAGTACAAGATTTCCGTTAGTTATAAGACATGTTGCTAAAAGCTCCTGAAATGTCCATAAGGGCACAAATAGCTTTTTCTTCATACTTCAGAGCCTTTTCAGTTTTTGTAGGGGGACTATGAATGGCAGTTTCAGTAGATTCGCTAGGTTGTTGAAAGAATAGGTTGCTCTTCACAGTCCGATCTTCATAACTCTCGCATGTGTGTGATTCAAGACTTTCGCCATGTCTTTTATGAGAAAATACCCGAGGCTTGTGCGCCTTCAAAATGAAGGTAGCTGCTGTTAAGGTTTTACAAACTTCGGTAAGAGTACGAATTTTTGATTAAACTTAGTAAGACAATTTTTTGTCTCTGCTTTAAAATTGTGTAACGTCTCTTGTTAGCTATTCAAAAGTTTCAAATAGCGTTGAAAACTAAAAACTTTTTAATACCAAGGGAAGCTAGTTAAGTTATCCCTGAATTGTGTTACAAATGCGTTGAATAGCTGCAAGCTGCAAAACCATAACCACGAATTGCACTAAATGTGCATTTTTGTTGGCAATTAAACAGAGTTTTACTGCCAGTTTCTACACTGCGAGCGTTACTACACGTACATATGTACATATGTACATATATATGTGGAAATACTCCTACATAGTGCATGCGTGTTTGCTAAACGAAGGCATCATATGCACTGGTGGCATGGTTGTGTATTTGTATACATACATATATATATATATGTACATTATGCGGCGCGAAATTTAATGATTGCTTTTTTATTTTATTTTCAAAATAATAGCAGAGGGATCACGCTGTAAATCTGCGCTTTGTACTTTAATTGATTCACTTAAAGATATTTGCCATTCAAGTTTATTTTGTTAGTAAGTAGTATTGCTGCTGGAAACAATATTTCATACAGCTTTGTAAATTATTGCATATTTTTTATTGTAAATTAATTTTGCATATGCAGATTAGTTTATGCTCTAGGTTAAAAATAGAGAGCCATACTTAGTATAAAAAAAAATACTATCGTAAATATTAAAGGCTTCAGTGTGGAGATATTTATGAAGATTTATATACTTACTTAAGTATGTACGTAGTTAAATTTGCTCAAAATAACAAAAAAAAATATATATAAGTATAACATATGGAACAAATATATTATTCTAAGTTGTATAGGTTATCCTCATAAAGGATGAAAGAAAGCCTAAAGGAGGCCCAATGCTGGAGCCGACTTTCAGCGCAAAAATTTAACCTTTTAGTTCGCTTAAAAAGAAAGTTTGCCAATTTTCGGTGAATTTCGAATTAGTCATAAAATGGTACCGAACTACAACAGACGAGATGAGAATGTTACCCATACGCCATGTACTTACGTTTGATTTTAATGATTTTACAATGATAAATGGTAGACCAAATATGGAACCGCCCATTTTGAATTTTCAAAATCTAATTTCAGATTCATAATGAGCGTCCTTAAACACTAGGGTTGGAAAATAATTATTATTTTTTAAATTTTAATAAAAAAATCAACAAACAAACAACAAAATAAGACTCAATAATAATTATTATCTCTAAGCGAAAAAATGAAAATCAAAAAAATAATTATTTCTGTCGAGCGAAAAAATTAAAATCAAAAAAATAATTATTTCCGTCGATTATTATATTTAAGCGAAACAAATAAAAATCATGAAATAATGATTAAATGCTGATTAAAATTATTTTACTCCCTGTTAAATACCCTTAATTGTAAGTTTTTAAGCGAATTCAATCGGTTTTGATTTTTTGTCCGTTATATAGGGTCCGCCATATTGAATTTTTTCAATCTGGCCTCCGATTCATAATCAGCGAGCTCGAAACCCCCTGAGTAACAAACTCTAAGTGAGTCCGCTAAATGTTTAAAAATTCTTCATTCATATTGATTGAAAAAAATGACTTCAGATTCGTAATCAACGACATCGGAAACTATATTATAAGTCGTGATCTAGATTCCTGTCATTGTCATTTGCAGAAAGAAATTAATAAGTATATTCGCTTCTTCGCGAAAAGAGCGTCCTTAAAGCGGTGCGATAATACAAAACCATTTCCATGATTTTTCTGTTTCCCGTATAAATACATGCTGCGCTTCGATTAAAGCAGTTGGGTTGAATAATCCCGAACATTAATGGCAAATACTTAAACTTAATTAAATTGAACATTTCTCAGAACTATGCCGCAGCGGGTCAAAGTTACCAAAGAAAAATAAAATTTTTATTCTAAGAAATGCATTACGATTTGTAGCGCAAGTAATGCATTACCTAACAGTGCCTGTACGTATAGAATTTTCGAATACTAAGTTGATATAGCAGGCTCGAATTTAGCGCGAAATTGGCACCACCATTGTAGAATTTTGGCAAGAAGCACTCAAGAGATACACAAGTTAAGTAGGTAAATCTCTGTGCGTGCTGTCGAAAAATCAATATGGCATTCAAAGCGTTACTAATTATAATTGAAACGAAAGTGCCAAATCAGCTTAAATACATATTTACGAATAGGCACTTATAAGGCAGGCAGTTAAAAGTACGCGAAAATAAAGTTTTCCTTCAAAGTTTGCCAAATTGGCCAAATAAGTGTGAGAGTACAGCAACACGCTAGGTATGAGCAAGAAAGCGCTTAGCTGTGAAAAATAACTCAACTTCTTATAAAAAAATGCTTACGTATGTCTGTATGTATGTCCAACTTTGCAAGATGCAAGCGGGCTTATGGGAAAATCCATACATATGTACCTACATACATCTATTTCTCTGTAAAGGAGAGTTGATGTCGATGGGACGGCGATGCCTATCAGTTACTCTTTTCAAAAATACTTTATTCGTGTGTTGCCCTTGGCTAGGCACTTGCCACTTACGCCTCTCCAATACAGTGCATTGGCTGACTGCTCATTAGATTAATTAGTCAGACATCGATAACATAAAAGTGTATTTATTTGCACGAGTAATAATATATTTAATTGTTGGTAGTTCCATTTAATTTCCTAGTCTTTTAATGAGGCGAAATTTATGGTGGTGAATTTGTGGTTAATCAAGTGGCATAATGAATTGCAGTGTAAAACATCTGCATTATTTTCAAACACTTGACATAAGTAGAGCTGATTACCAAATAGTTGATTAATTACCGAGCAGAATATTTTTTTTTGGGAGAAGGAGCTGAAATACGCTGAATAAAATATAAATGCTGTATTAACAACGAATTTGCTGTCAAAAGCAAGCTGAATGAGAAATATATTTAAAGTCATAGCGCGAAAAGCATTCAGCAGGTGAAAAGATTTAAATAAAATTGAGCTGAATTACGCTTAATGATATATAAATGGATAAATTTATATGAATTTACTGCTCTCTGCTAACTCAGTTGAAATTATCTCACAAGTAAGTGTGCTGAATAGATTTCGCTGGTGAAAAACTGAAATAAAACTATGCTGAATTACGCTGAATAATATATAAATGCTTAAATTTATATGAATTTAATGCTTACCGCTACTTAAATTCAAACTATCCTAAAAGGAAATGTGCTGAATATATTTCGCCGGCGGAAAAATTAAAACAAAATAATAATTTACTGATTATTGCTAGCTGAATTGAAATTATCTTGCAAGTAAATATATTCTGAATACATTAAAATGGTGAAAAAGGGCTAAAAATGAGCTGACTTACGCCAAATAATATACAAATGCTTAAATCAATGTGAATTTACTGCTTACTGCTAGCTGAATGGCAATTATCCTAAAAATAAATGTGCTGAATACATTCCGCTGCTGAAAAACTTTAAATAAATATCATCTGAATACGCTGAACAATATATAAATACTTAAATTAATTAGAACTTACTGCTTACTGCTAGCTTAATTGAAATTGTACTACAGGTAAATGTGCTCAAACGCTGAAAAAGGCCATAAAAATGAGCTGAATTTGCTGAATAATATATAAATATTTAAATTAATGTGAACTTTGTGCTAGCTGATGGAAATTTACTCACAAGTAATTGTGCTGAATACATTCCGCTGGTGATAAAAATGAAATAAAAACGAGCTGAATAATATATGAGTACTTAAATAAATATGAATTTGCCACCTACTGCTGGCTTAACTGAAACTATCCTACAAGTAAATTTGCTGAATACATCCCGTTGGTGCAAGAGTTAAATAAAAATGAATGGTGTTTTTAATTATAGTTTTTATATCTTTTTGTAAGATGAATTCAGCTGAATAAGCAATGAAAAGAGAACTTAGCCTGAAAGAAGGCATTTAAGTTAATATTTGAACGCTGTTGAAGTACGCTGAATACAAGCTTCGTGCTGCTACCTATTTAAGAACCACATCTATTTACGTTGTTAAAATTATGAAAGCAAAATTTAGCTGAATGGCTGAAGGCATTCACGAATACTGATTTAAATAAAAAAACGGATGATTTAAATATATATTAAAAAAAAATATATTAAAAGCTGAGTTGAACTTATTACCGAACATATTTAGTTCTATTGCCCGCCAACGACAAATGTGTACTTTTTGCATATTCAGCAAGCATGGTTTATCAAATATATCTTGATACCATCTCACCCTTTCAATTGCTGAATGAACTATTCTAATAAATTCTCTATACCAATCCTACAACTTTTTTGGTTTTCACTATCTTATTAGCAAATTTACATAAAAAATTTGCTGAATAAAAGCTGAATTGTGTGAAGTAGGTCTAGGTTACACTAAATATTACTTTGGTGAGTATGCAGCAAATAGAAAACCAACTCACGTCAAAAAAAGTTGCTGCTGAATTAAGCTGAATTGCCAAAAAACGGCATTTACTCTCACAATTCACTGCTTTATAACTGTATTACGGTGAATGGCGATCGCTATCGTTCGATGCTAACAAACTTTTTGTTGCCAAAAATGGAAGAACTGAACTTGGTTGACATGTGGTTTCAACAAGATGGCGCTACATGCCACACAGCTCGCGATTCTATGGCCATTTTGAGGGAAAACTTCGGAGAACAATTCATCTCAAGAAATGGACCGGTAAGTTGGCCACCAAGATCATGCGATTTGACGCCTTTAGACTATTTTTTGTGGGGCTACGTCAAGTCTAAAGTCTACAGAAATAAGCCAGCAACTATTCCAGCTTTGGAAGACAACATTTCCGAAGAAATTCGGGCTATTCCGGCCGAAATGCTCGAAAAAGTTGCCCAAAATTGGACTTTCCGAATGGACCACCTAAGACGCAGCCGCGGTCAACATTTAAATGAAATTATCTTCAAAAAGTAAATGTCATGGACCAATCTAACGTTTCAAATAAAGAACCGATGAGTTTTGCAAATTTTATGCGTTTTTTTAAAAAAAAAAGGTATCAAGCTCTTAAAAAATCACCCGGTACTATATAATTTAGTGCTAAATTCAGCTGAATAGCATAAAATTTTACTAATATCAAACTTCTGCATACTCATCACATAAGATATAGCCGTTTTTATTTTTCATTCATTAAACTCACTCTATAGTTAGTACTTACCTCATTGCAATGCCCGCCGCTACGCTCGCCGCCACAATGATCAACAGCAATCCAATGCAAATGGCCACAATTGTCCAGCAGATAGCGCCACATTGCCAAAGCTGTGCTGTGCTCACCAGCAACCACTCGTCGTAGCCCGGCTGAATGGAATGTGTAATATAAGTGTTTAAATTGATTTCATGTTGCTCCAAAATCAACAATGGGCGCCATTTGATAGAATCAGTTGACGCTGTCGACCTCACATCCGCTGATGCTGAATTGGCGACAACATTGACACGACCATTGAAGTCAATTGTTGCTGTATTCGTACTACCCACACTGCTAGTATTAGCGCCGCCGTTGCTTTTGTTGTAACCATTGTTGTTGTTGCCAATCGCACTATCGCGCACCACATCCAACACAATAAAATCATATTTAGGCATTTTCGCATTGACATTCCCGGTTTTTGTCGCGCTGCCACTGCCACCGCCGCTGGCATTTCCGTTTCCATTTTGCTTTTGTTGCTGTGTGGCTTGTTCGCTTATCGGTTTTGTTGTTTTTGGAATTTGTTTCGACGCTGTTTCTTCTAGCTGTTGCCGCACATTGGTAATTATAAAATCGTAAAAATGAAAAAAGTCAATAAAATTCCGCAAACTAGCAATGCGCGCTTGCTCTGCGCTCGTATATCCGGTGACCGGATGTATGTGGCAAAGTTGCTTCAGCAATGTCCGTAACTGTTGCAGCAGCGTGCCA
This sequence comes from Rhagoletis zephyria, assembly GCF_001687245.7. Taxonomy (NCBI): domain Eukaryota; kingdom Metazoa; phylum Arthropoda; class Insecta; order Diptera; family Tephritidae; genus Rhagoletis; species Rhagoletis zephyria. The sequence continues at coordinate 15,180 of NW_016162011.1, read as the reverse complement.
TTGCGCTTGATATTGTGTTTGCGTAGCTTGTACATAAAATCGACGCAATGTCGCGTCACATTCTCGATATTCGGACAAATCTCAACAAAGTTGAGGCCACTCAGCTGTGGGCATTCATCGAAGGCAGCCAAAGTGTCACGCGTCGGGCGCACAGTTGTGGTGCGGGTTGTTGCTTTATCACTACTACTGCCATCTATCGTCTCAGCGGCCATAGCATCTTCATGCTCCTGCAAGGCGCGCGTCACTGAGCTATCCAAGTGTATGGGCCAGTTTAGAGCGGCTGCTTCGGTGACCCCAACACCCAGCTTGCCTTCACTGCTCATCGCCTTCCAACGTCGTATTTGTCGGAAATTCTGCACCAACCCAATGCCATTATCTTCGAAGGCGACCTTTAGAAAGTGACGGTACTTATCGCTCAACACAGTGAGCAACAAGAGGTTGGACATCAGTTCAGAGCTGGCATTAATGCGCGCCAAATTTTTGTAGAAATTATTCTCCGCATTGAAGGAGGTGGCCACCACATCGATGAGCAGCACTTTGGTGTGGCGTAGGCCGACCAGCTGCGTCAGCAAATGCAAAGTGCTGGCATCGTTCATGTCCGCTGTGATGATGATGGCTGTCGCAGAGACGTAGGAGAAAAGTTGATGGATAAGGCGCGCGCAATTTGAATAGAAGATAGAGAGATAAAGAGGAAAAATTTAATTTTTTTAAATTTCTAATTAGATAACAGAGGTCAAGTTTTGTGTGCTTTTAATAAATTTATGCTGCTTTTTGGAACATGTCTTATGTATCTCAAAAGTAGAGCTAATTCTTTTGTAGCCACGAAGATATTAATCCCAAAACAGTTTAATGAATTCTTAGTNGTAAGGCGCGCGCAATTTGAATAGAGAAGATAGAGAGATAAAGAGGAAAAATATAATTTTTTTAAATTTCTAATTAGATAACAGAGGTCAAGTTTTGTGTGCTTTTAATAAATTTATGCTGCTTTTTGGAACATGTCTTATGTATCTCAAAAGTAGAGCTAATTCTTTTGTAGCCACGAAGATATTAATCCCAAAACAGTTTAATGAATTTTTAGTTTTTGAAATTCTGGCTTAAACAGCGAGCTTTCGTGGTTTTTGTATAAGAATGTAAAACACAAGAGAGCTTAATATTACTGATATAAAATATAATGCTTGACTGAAGAACTTACTATTAAATTGCAAAGTCAGAATTAACATCAGTGATGATAGGTAAGTCCCAGATGGGTTCTAACATCACAAAGTAGTTTTCGTGAAAATCGCACATAGAGGGTCTCGATATTCTTATTTACCGAATTGCTTTCAATGTATTTTCGGAATGTAGTTGACCGTGTTTATTCACAAAAGTGGAAAGTGGTACAAATGTCGATATTAAATACTGTCATATATAGGAGCAAACTAACTATTTTTCGTGGGAATTGCGATCCGAAAAAAATGTTAAATGTTTTTCCCTGTTTTGAAAGAAAAATTATTGATATCACTTCCCTGTGTACAAATCTAGGGTTCAATATAATGGACGCTGAATAACATCAAAACTAAACTTTTGATTGTATTTTTGAAATAAATGATGAAAAATCAGCCGGTAAACAAATTTTCAGATTTTTAGCTTTGGCAGGTAATTTTTTGTACTGAGAGGGTTAAGAGTACACTTAGGCTATAGATAGCATGCCGATTGTATTACCACAGTTTGACACCGTTCAATTATTCACCCTATGTTGAACCACTTCGTATCGCTGAAGAACTTTATCAGGCAACTTACGTCAGTATTCGAAACTTCCCTAAGTTCGGCAAAGAACCGTGAATCCGCAGCCGACGCAGCCTGCTTCTACACAGTGCAGGGCATTTACACAGGGGATGCAAGACTGTTTCCTCCTCTTCGTAGTCCTTGTAGCTTCTGCAACATCTTAGGAAAGGCAAGCCGAGCCTTTCTACATGCTTACCTATTAGACAGTGCCCGGTTAGAGCCCCTACAACGTTAGATATACCCTCTCTTCTAAGAGAGCATACCCTTCGTGACCGCTTCTGATCCCAATTAGGACACATCTGCCAGGAAATTCGAAAAGTCGTAATTTTACTCCATCTTTCTTCTGCTTGTTTGTATAAAAATTCACTAAGTAGCAGCGTGTAAGTGTCAAAATGCATACCAATGCGTTCTTTACCAGGAAGAATCTGCTTAGTCGTGCCTTGCCTTGAAAGTTATTCTGCCGTTCCGTTTTCACTCTACTAAGTCCCTATATCCAGGCCCCTAAGTAAGGTGGAGTTGTTCTGAGCGCTCTGCATATGCAGATCATACTGGACATGTGCACTTATGCCACCGCGGGTGGACCACTTAGATGCATCCCAAAGCATTCGCTGCATCGGCTCCCATAGCGTTTGCAGAAAATTTCCACTAAAAGCGATCGCAATGTTATCGGTGTGTGCAACGACTTTTTCTCCCCCCCCCCATTCGTTCTACGCAAAAGTGTGCTGATGGTCAGGGCCCACAAAAGTGGGGAGAGAACCTCCCTGGGGCGTACCCATCGTCACAAGACTCGACATTTCGCACGCGCCTGTAATAGCCTCCGGAAGTACGTTGTTCAACGCGCCTTCAATATCCAAGACAGCAACGAGACAGAGGTTCTTAACGCTAAGGAGCTCCTCGATATAAGCGACCAAGCGCGGTCTCTGTAGATTAACCTTTTCGGTAAGCATATTGGTCAACAGACAGTAGACGACTGTCGATGATGTCAGAACAATCACTTGAAGTGTCTTAAACACAAAGGAGGAACGGCTGATGGGCCTATGGTCCTTGGGTTAATATGTGAGGCCTATTCGCCATTTGGCGAAACATTTTTCCATGTCAGCGGTATTAGTTTAAGTTTGAAACAGGCTTTGTAAATACATAAAAGCTACTTCGCATGCACATCCAGTGTCTTAGTTAGTTGTGCAGGTATTATCCCGTCCGGTCCTGCAGTTTTATGTGGTTTTGGCATTAATATAGTGGTATTTTACGGGAATTCTTTTATTGACGTGAACTAAAACTTCTAAACAACACCACTCACAAATGTAAAAATTGTGTGAGCGCTACTTTAGTTAAAAATGTTTTGAAACCAAAATTCTTTTATTTTGATGTTATTAAAAGAAATATCCTCTTTAGTCGAATACACTGCCGTAAAATTTATGTATATATATATTCATGATGGTATACATATTTAAATTATTGTGCTATACTCGTACATATATTTATTTTATTTTTCGAATATCGTACACACATACTATAGTTACTCTCGAATTTTTGATACATATTTCCATTTCTTAGTAGTTCAAATTCACTATACATACCTTTACCAATTTTGTCCTGTGCATGCAGATCACGTATATCCTCGCCAATTTCAATTTTATACGGTATACGCAAGTTCGCTGCTATGGCAAGTGGCATGCCCCAATTTTCATCTGCAACATCAAGCGAAAAAAAAAATATATAGTTTCGTGAGACAAAAGGCATAAAATGTTGTATAGTATGTGTGTGTAGAAAATCAAATTTATTTGGCTGTATATTGTACGCGTAGGCTCTTGCACAAATATCCTTGTTGTAATAGTTGCAAAGGCGCTATGGAATTTTGTTAAATTTGAATAGCAGAGGCCCATTTTTAATAAAGGGTGGGTTCATGTGGATACAGATAAAAGGAGAATAAAAGTTTTTGGGGTAATGGGTATAGCAATTAAAATTAGTTTATAGTAGAGTAATGTATGATCAAAGAAATATTGAGTAGATTCAAGTAAAAATACGTAGTATGTAGTTATTTAAAAAGCATACATTTTGGGATCACCTTAAGTTTTTGTAAATTGTGCAACTCTCCTCTCGGTAAGTTTAATTACTCATGGCTTGTATATCTGGAGGCCTACAAAATAAGTGCCGTAGCCTAGCTTAATCTACACTTATAAGTAGATTAAGCTAGGTTAAGATGATGTGTATAGAGAGTTTTATATGTTCACTTGCAGACATACATAGTTGTCCATTGGGAGTGTTTTCTGTGAGTGAATGCAAGGGGAAGGCCAATTCACCCAAAATAGAGTCTCTTTACGAATAAAAAAGTAAGTCCGCCTGGGCCACACTTGAGAAGTGAAAATAACGTTACCTTCACTAGATATGTATCTCATAACCAATATATAGCATTTTCAGTTTCAATGAAACTTTTTTCAAATTAAACGAAACCATCTCAAGCAAAGCGAAAGCTTTTTCAAATTAAATGAAACCTTTCTCAACTTCCTTTTAAGAATGTTACATTTAATTTGTAAAAGGTTTCATTTAATTTGAAAATGGTTTCGCTTAACCTGAAAAAGGTATAATTTAATTTGAAAATGGTTTCGCTTAATTTTAAAATGGTTTCATTTAAACTTAAAATGCTATACATACGTACATCTGCTTTTTCCTAAGGTTATATTTTTTGTCTTTTTTCTATCTATGTACATAGATCCCTACCTCTATATTATTCGTTCTAATTACATTTATGTTATTCTGTTTTCTTTTATCTGTATACTTTATCCATAACAAAATCGATAGTAACATCCATCAAAATATCGATAGAAAAACCGATAAAAATATGGATAACAAAATGGATTAAAATATCGATAACAAAATCGATGAAATATCTATAACAAAATCGATAAAATATCCGATAAAAATATCGATAACAAAATCAAAAGCGATATCGATAACAAAATCGATAAAAGTTTAGATAACAAAATCGATAAAAGTATCTATAACAATATCGATAACAAATTCGATAAAAATGTCGGTAGAAAAATCGATAGCAATGTCGGTAAAAAATATCGATTAAAAAAATCTACAAAAATATCGACAAAAAAATCGACAACAAAATCCATAAAAATATTGATAACAAAATCGATAAAAAAAGATCGATAACAAAATCGATAAAAAATATCGACCAACCATTTCCGTGTGCAATTTCCGTTGAATTTGCCAATTCCCAAAGTTCCCTCGCTGCTATCTCTGCCTGTCTGGTGAAGAAGCATGGTCCTAGGTATTTGAGTCGCGACTCGCGAGAGAGAACTTGTTAATGTTCGCCAAAGTTAGACCACCAGAGACAGTTTATTGATTTTCCAAATAACTTAGAACAACACTATGGCTTGTAAGAAATTCGTAACGTGTCGGATATATTCATACATTTTCATCAAATGATTCCTAGACGGTAGGTCTAAAGAGAACTTAGAATTATGCGCAAATTTATAACTGTCTCTATAACTCACGGATTAAAACAGCAACAAAATACTTTGTGGTCTATGTATATATTTTTTTCGACATTTTTGCTTTGTATGGAATTATATGTACAAATTTGATGGAGGCATTGAAGACTCTTAAGGAAGGACTAAGTGGCCACATAATTTATAAAACTGTAGCTTTGGTTAGAGAGCTCCCCAGATTGGCCTGATGGCCAGAAATGCCTAATAATTTTTCATTACCAGACTACACTGAGGGTAGCAAATGCCCCATGTCCAACATCGAACTGGAAGGTGTCAAGAAGAACTCCTAATATATCTTAACAACTTCTTATGAATACCCTACCCTGCCAGCTTAAGCCAAACAGTTTTCTGTGGTATTTCTGTAACCTAATGTCTATGTAAGCTTAAAAGCAGAAACAAATCTTTAATGATTTAGAGGGAAGTGAAGCATTCGTACCGATTTTGGAAGGACTATTTTCTTAGACAAATATAAAACAGATGCAGAAGCCGAAATTTCAGGACAATTTATTTATTCAAAGGATTTGTGTCCCTTTGGTAAATTTTTTTTCAGCCAGAAAGAAGTCCTTGCTTCTTAAAGCTTTGCAAAATAGCTGTAAACTATAAGTCGAGCAATTAAGTATGTTGTTGTTGTTGTTGAAAATAGAACCAGAGAGGGATACCTGCCATTAAAATTGGTTTATTAGAGAAATAATAATCATATTTGACAAGAGAGCCCAGCGATTACCAAGCTCATGCGTTCTCTACCCCTCTCACCATAGATCGCTGTACAGGATCAAGCTCAGACGAGAAAATTTTCGGTCAGAAAGCACACTTCTACTGGAAAACTTTTATAAAATCGCGCAGAATTATTGACTTTCGTAATACCAGGGATTAAGAGAAAAAGCCCATAACTCTGCCTTTAATTTTAGAGCCATCGCTGTATATTTAGATCATGCATCCAGGCGGAGAAATCAAATTGCCCATCCCAGTCGGCTATCGACAGGAGAATAACGCCCAAAAGCCTGTGAAATTCTACTTCAGGTCGTATGCAAGTCTCATCTTAGGCAACAATCGAGAAATTATACTGTCATGCCCTAGCGTTATTTTTTTACATATACCCAGTTTTCTGGGTCTTATAGCAGACACGGATGCGGTGCGCATTGTGCAGATCCCATTACTTCCTGCTAGCAGGATTAACAGGCAACGCTTGATTTCTTTCCCCCTTTTTTTCTATATTTATTTTCCAACTTAGCTTAGGATCCAGTATGAGCCCAGTTACTGTGCTCGTTTAGATAATCCTTTAGTTAGTGAATAATTGTACTCGGTTTTAAGCGAAATGATATGTAACAGTAGTTGACTTGGTGCCACAGAGCTAAACAGCAAATGTATGTATGATGCAGAATTTGCCTCGCAGACATAACAGCATTCTTGATTAAATTATTTTTGTGTCTTAGCGAAATTCTCGTTAAGTGTAACGCAATGCAGGCAGGCAGGCTTATAATTGCTAATGTACATACCTACATACATACATGCTAGTGTTTACTTATAACGAGATTGCATGCACTAACAAAATTTGTTTGCGCAACAATTTTGACTTACAAAATTCACGCACAAACTAACCGCATATACGCATATGTATGTATGTATGTACATATGTATGTGCAACAGATGTTTGCTATACGTTGTAAATGGAATTCATGCGGTTGGTTACTCATACGCCTCGTAGGCGTACACACAGCTCAAGTATCAGCTGCCTTCCTGCATAAGCGGTAACGTAACAATTTGCTAAATTGCAAAACATAACTAAATTATAGCTTAATTTTCACAATTTCTTGATTAGCAAGCAAAGTGGAAATATGTTTGCCAAGGTTGTTATATGTACATACATAAGTGCCAAGGTTGAACCACGAATGGCGAAGGACGTTTTTAGTACACTTGTATAAACTTATGTATGTGCAAAGAATTTTTGAAGACTGATGTGGTGCGAATTTCGGCAATGCAAATTTTCCTCGCTCAAAAAATTCATGGAATAAGTAATATATTTTTTGGGGGTTTAGGGCCCTATAGCTTGAAGGGTAAAAATTGTGCTTCAGCCTACATAATAGTAGAAGAAAACTATTATCAGTGAATCTACATAAAAGAATAAAATATTTTGAAAAGTAAAGCGAAAAAATTTAAAGAAAAGTTTACCTGATTTTTGTTTTTTAACCGAAAATAAGCGACAATTTTACCATTTTATCTTTTAAGGCATTGATAAATAAATTTAGTTGTAATTTTATGGATTTTTGTGGAGACTTTTCGAGATCTCGGCGGGATTTTCGTATCCTATTGGAATTATTATTGATATCGGTTTCGAGATTTTCGCGATTAATTGTGTTTTTATTTTTCGGAGTTTTTAGAATTTTTGTTATTTTTACGGATTTTTTTAATTTTTCGGCATAATTTTAATTTTTTTATTTTACGGAGTTTTTGCGATTTTCGGGAATCCCCATAAATGTTAGCATTTTCGAAATTTTTTGCAGAACTCAAAATGTTTTTATTTTTCGGAATATTTTGCGCACTTTTCGGAAGCTTTCGGATATTTTTAGGTCCAAAAGTGCACCTGAATTCTAATTTGAATGCCTAAATTATAAAAAGTGAAAATATACGATTACAACGCTAAAATAATCGGCAAATTTCTAATGGAATTCATTTTCTTGAAAAATAAATTTAGTTTCGGTATTCTTTACAGTATTTTTTTAGTTTTTCGGGATTATTTGTGTTTTTATTTTTGTGATTTTCGCCAGCTTTCCGGATATTTTATAAATTTTTTGGCACCTTTCCAGATTTTTCCTAAATGTTATGATTTTCGGTAGTTTCGCGATTTGTTTTGAATTATATTCGGAACTGTTCGTGTTGTTATTTCTTGGAATAATTTTGGGATGTTTCCGAATTGTTCTCGACACTTTTCGGGTGCACTCAGTAACTTTCAGTTCAAAAGCACCTTTAAATCTTAACTTATTCAAGTCAAGTAAATAATGAAAAGTAAAAGTACCTATTAACAGAATTAGAAATTTTCTAGTATTTGTTTCTGCTTCGGAAAATAAATTTAGCTACAGTACTTTGATTTTTTCGGGATATTTGGGATTTTTTTTGGATTTTTCGAAAGCTTTAGGGAAAACTGTAGAAGAAAAAAATTATGAAGATAAAGATCAGGATATATAGATAAACAAAGTTAGAAAAAACGATAGAGAGAAAGATAGAGAGAGAGAGAGAGAGAGTAATAGAGATAAAGAAAGAGTCAAGGAAAAAGAAGAATGAACTATGTATGTTATGGTATGTTATTTTATGATATGTTATGTTTATTTAATGTTATGTTGCTTTCTTTTTGTTAGTTTTTTTATGTTGTGTTATGTTATGTTATGATATTTTATGCTATGTTATCGTATGTTATGTTGTGTTATGTTATGTTCTTGAACGCATTTCACCTCAACTCATTTCAATTCACCTCAACTCCTCTCATCTCACCTCAACTAACCTCACATCAACTCCTCCACATTCACCTCACCCCACTTCAACCCACCTCACCTAATTTCATCTCAACTCAATTCACCTCAACTCACCTTATATCACCTAAACTCATCACACCTCAGCTTAAGTCGCTCATGAACTCAATTCTTTTCAATTCACTTCACCATGACTCAACTCGACTCGACTCAACTCAACTCAGTTCAGCAGCCGGATTCCAATATTTGCTATCCCCAATTTTGATCGCCGAAAATCTCCAAAAGAATAGCAGGCGCCCCTAACAACACGCAACATCTCGTTGCATATTCACCACACTGCCAGATTTGGCTGATTACGCATTGCATGTGTTACTCTTCCATGTTGTATACTTTTAGGCCCCACTTCTTTTCATTTAGAGAATGTTAGCAACCAAAATTTAGAGTAGCGATTGTCAGAATCCCATTGCAGTTCAATTCATCTCAACTGCCCTTAATTTTCGTGATGGAATTTCAACTGCTGGGCTAAAACTAATATACATAAATGCATATGGCCATAGAAGCTAATGTGCCCCCGCTTGAAATACGTTAACCAAGCTAAATTTACCCTGAAACCAAACGTGTAAATTTTACACACACTTGCGCTGTAGTAATGCGTACATGCGTGCACAAGCAAACCAAAATGCGTGAATTCCAATTGCATTGCTAGTTAGATATACGGGGTATTCACGATCCGATGCATACTGTCTAGCATGGTGTATAGATAGCACAAAAGCAAGATTGGCTAATTTTGTTGTTTTTTGAAGACATGAAAAAACAACAATTATGCTATCTATGTACCATACTAGACAGTATGCACCGGATCGTGAATACCACTATACATTATTACATATATTTGTGCACATTTGCAAGTGGCATTACTGATATATAACACCAATGTATGTAGGAGTATGTGTGCAGCATTACTACAACCACAAAACTGACATTAGCTTAGTTTCAGTGGCTGGAGGAGCAACAAAAATTGTGCATAACTAGTGAAAGTAACTACGTGCAACACGTAACGAATAACAAGCGAGCGTGTTAGCGATGCAACAAATCTACATATATACACACCTTAATACAGAGTTTGCTTTTGCTTTTATTTAAGATGCCAGGTGTTCTTGTTAAGTACTTAGTACCGGCAGCGATATAACTTTTTTCTCACAGAACATTGCAATGTTTTCACCTAATTAGCTATAGACATACTGCATCGTTTGTAGTTGTGAATTTGTGTTTCCTTGATTATTCGGAGCTACATATACACACATACGCGTATAGATAGAGTTGCTATCTTAAGCGCCTGAGGGTTACATGACACCTACTGACGCTAATTAAAGATAATTGTTATGTGTGCAGATGCAGCTTATAGCCCGCAACGCGATATCTCTCTACATAAAGAGCCTGGAGGTTCACATATCTAAGTTGTATAAAAAAAAATTTGCAAAAGCGTTAACAATGACCTTGGGCAATATTTCTCAACCAATGGTTACCGGATCCCCAGTGCCTTTTTAAGCTGCATAACAATAAATTGCAAATATCTCGAGAATTTTTCAAACTCAATTAAACAAAAGACCCAAAAAAATAAAAAAAAATTGTGATGCAAAGTTTCGAAGAACCAAAACATGGTCAATGGTCGACTTTCAACATAAAACACTATATACATTTTTTCAATTATTTTTATAGGTGGCCATTAGGCTGGGTCGATTTTGTATGGGGGAAAATAAAATGCATTTGACCGTATTGTAATAGTAATATTATGATGTCTTATATCTAAGCCAATTGTTATTGGTCACGAAAGATTAATTTAAAACTTATCTTTAGCCCGCGCAATTTCAATCAAAGTGTATGAATTTTGAAAATGAAACTCTGGCTTGCAATATCTATGGAATGCGTAAATTTTTATAAACAGGACGAAATATCAAATTAAGGGTTATTAAATGTAGTACCTGACGTTCATATATCATTTTTCAATATCTCTACAAGTTTTTAAGATATTAAGATAAAACTTACAAAAACTATAATCTTCCCTTATGAATTTTCAATTCTTCATTACTTTAGCCACCAAGTGAAAAATGCAAAAAAGTGAGACGAGATTTATTTCAAACGTTTTAATGTCTTCGGATATTTATTTAATATTAAGAGGGCCATGAGTGTGGTCACGCCGATTTGGTCAGTTTTCAAGATCGTGGTGAATGAAGTCAAACATGTATTGTCAAAGATGAGGAATCGTGTGATAAGTTAATATTAGTTTCAAGCATATAAGTATTTACAAACATTAACATAATACAATTAGAGTGAGAAACGCCCATTTTAGGTCTATTTATATTGTCTTGAAAATTGGTGCGGAATGGTTTCATCCGCATCACCGAAGAAGCACATTTTTCGCGGTTTCTAAATTTGCCGTTATATGAAAGTAGGAGACGGGCAATAAGTGTTTAGATATCCATAAATATTTAAGGTAATTCTATTATGTGAAAAAGTGACTGTAGGTAAATGCAATAGTCTTTATCATATCCTGGGAAATCCTTTTGAGCACTCTCCAACTGGACGATATTGCTTCGCATTCAGCTTCAACGAAAAAAGTCACTCCCTGGCACACTTTTCTGTAATCCGGTTCCTTCATTTAAAAGTTATTTATACAATTGAAGAGAAATTTAGCTAGAAAAAACTGGAGATCCACTTAAGTCTTTCGATATAACTTTGGTAAATGTTACTCGATCGGCACGTAGTAATTATCAAATTGAATGCGAGACTTACTGTTACTGATTTATTATAATAATATGATGAAAATCATTCAGATTATAAACAAATTATTTTAAAATAAAAAAATTTTGAAAAACATTTTTTGTAATTTTTCTATATTTGCAATTTTTATATAGTATGCATAAACATAAGTAAACTAATTAGTGTTTCTAGAAGTTGTGCCTGTTCAGTGTTTCCATACACATTTTCATAAACCAAATTTTTCTACGATGATGGAAAATAATGGCTTTTTTATTAGAGCTACCGAAACTGTTCCTATATTTGCAAAAATTCGTAAACTATAGCTAATATTAAACAAAGATTAGAATATTTGGAACCAGCGACCTAAATGCACGCCAGCAGTATTAATACTGTTCTTTACATCTTTTGACTATAGGCNAGATTAACGATAAGCTAGAGTGCTGCGAGAAATGCTATTTGACTTTACCTTTTGCGTTAACGGATTCATTATCTAATAATATGCACCAACCCTTTTTACTGAACCCAGAATTTTTAACAATAATTGGTCTTATTCGACTAGTGTGCTGTGGGTCACTTGGCGGACGATGCGCGGGCTCTTACAAATAAAATAAAACACTAATATTTTGCAGGCGTGTNGTGGGTCACTTGGCGGACGATGCGCGGGCTCTTACAATTAAAATAAAACACTAATGTTTTGCAGGCGTGTTGTTGACTTCATGATACAATATATTTTCACTATTACCAAGGGATTTGAGAAAAATTAAATTTTCGACCCGGCCTAGTGGCCATTCAATATCTCATTGTAGTATGTATTTCGTTTAGTTTAAACTAGGGCTGGGAACTTCATCCGGATTTTTCAACTATCCGAATAAACCGAATATTCGAATATCCGGATAACTAAATGAAAAATCCGGTTAATCTGGAAGCTAAGATAATATTCGGCTATCCGAATGTCCCGATTTTCGTTATTAAAACGATATTTTCATTTCCCAATACCGGGCGCTCATATATGTGTAGTAACAAGTTTTCTATTTTTATGCACACAATTGTTTGTATTGCATAATTGAATTCACGAATATTATAAATAATTCTTTTGATTTTTTTTTTGGATATCCGAAAATACGAATATTAACCTGATCTTCGTAAATCCGGATATCCGAATAATTGCACGAACGAATACTAACCGGATATCCATATTATCCGGATTTTATTCGTGTCAACGGATAATAAGCATGGATATCCGGATATTCGAATATGCGGATATAAATTACATGCAATGAAATTTGTAAAAACTGGAAGATTTTCACTGTCAGACGAAAGATATTCCATTTCATAAATGTTCACTTAAGTGGAATTAAATTTTTTAAACAGATGGATGATACATTCGTGAAAACCGGTTTCGTAATAAAGCCTTATTAAATATCTCTCATTTGACATCCATATTGCAATAATTTATTAAATAGACTTTAACATTTAAACAGCGTTCAGCCCTCATCGAAATATTTTCGAAATAAAGCTTTTTTCAACCTGTTTCTTTTGTTACGTATCTTTGAAGTAACTAATTAAATTTTGTCACTTCAAACAGGTGGTAACCCAGTTTCAAAATATTTTCGAAACTAAGCTTTCATACACCTCTTTCGACTGAATTTCCAATTATAATATGTCATTAAAGTAACTAATTAAATTTACTTGCTTTTGAACAGGTGGCAACCCCATCTTCAAGTATCTTCGAAACAAAATTTTCTTCTTATACCTCTTTCGATTGACATTCATATTATAATACTTTATTTAATCTACGAACAAATGGGATTGACTTTTAAACAGGTGGCAACCCTCTTGCAAATATTTTCAAAGTAAAGCTCTCTTAAATTTAATTAAGCTTAATTTTTCGTTTGTTTCCCATTTTGTAGTACTTCGTTTAACTTATTCAACAAAATTAAATGTCACTTATGTAGTTGGTGAGACTGCAATTTTTGATTCTTAACTAATTTAGTTCGTCAGTTGTTTGCATTCAGTTATATAGCTAAATATTAGCTATTTATGGTTGCACATTGCCAAATTCTACTCATTTCTTAGTTGCATTCCATAATTGACCAGCTTTTTAAAACGAATTTGAAGGACTTTCCGCCCAATCATTTAAGCATTCACTCCTTGTTTGTGGTTTTTTGGCCAAACTTTGAAATTCAGATTAAAAACTAAGCTACATAGCTTGCCTGTAACCTAAAATTATTTACAGAATTTAATCTGCGCAAAAATGCATAAATAAATTTTGTATTTGCCCCAGCTAACCAATCCGTCTGAAAATTTCATTTGATTTACATTTATGCGCTTGTGTAACAAATATTCATCGCCTACAACACCAAGAAAAATATCGATAAACTAATTTTGTAAAACATACAAATTTTCATGTTTGACCACAAGCATAAATATTCTGAATACTACTCGTAAAACAGCAGCTCTCAAATATAATCGCTCATACCACAGTTCCACCCAACCCACCTACCACTCGCTTTATCCAGCTTACGAGCAGAGAAATGCAGCCAAAAGCACATTGCATACTCAGAATTTGCAACCACATAATTTTTCAGTGAGAAATATGTACGTACAAATGTATACATTTCTATGCTTACGTGAGTTTGTATTTATCTATTTATAAACACATACAAATACAGTGTGTAGCCATTGCACACTCCAGCACCGCTATAATTTGGATTGCTGATTTTCTCTGTGTTTTGGCGAATCGGTTTTGTGGTCAATCAATGGGAATTTAATTGAGATGATTTGCTAACCGCACATTTGCAAACATATGTAGATACGGTACATACGGCATGTATGTATGTATAGATATTAGGATGGTCTAAAAAAAAGTATAGTCGGACTTTTAATGCTCTCACCACAAGCGTTTTTCTATACCGAAAAAATATACACATATTTTTTTATTTGCACATCGAAGTAATATTTAATGGTCGCTTAAAGCTCTAAAATTGGCATAGAATTCTTGAAAAAACAATATTTTCGATCGGAAAATTCGAAATCGAAAAATGTTGTTTCTAATAGCGATCGATCCTCGGCAGTCAATTGCCATGAAAAAGTCTTCTCACAAAAAAAAACCACCGTTCGGTGTCGGCGTAAAACTGTAGGTTTCATTCCCTTTGTGTGGCAACATTAAGGTGCGCGCTACAAATCGGAGGAGAAACTCGGCCAAACTATAAACATAGTGTGTAAGCGACTATCTATTAGTATTATTATTAAAATAAAATATTGGGTATTATTTTTGGAAGCCTCCCACGAATTCATATGAATTAGTGTTAATAATATCGAGCCTTGACTGCCAAAATAACGTAAGTGACATTTTTTTATAAATTTTCTTTTTGACGCAGAAATATTCCTAGAGCATCTAGATGCATTTCTGCATCAAAAATAAAATTTTGAAAAAATGTCGCTTACGTTATTTTGGCGATTAATGCTCGATATATCAAATTTATTAGATTTCAAGTTAAAATGTTGTGAAAGAATTACGACTTTAAAAATATTTAATTTTTTTTCAATTCCCGGCAGCGCCCTTCAATTTTAACTTTTTTCTTAATTTTAAAATTTTCGTGGAGGTCTTTATTTTGCATGTAGCATAAAATAAATGTGTGTCCCATACAAAATTTAGGTGAGAACTACCCTAATACGTATGTTATGCGTTA
>NW_016162010.1:34947-46433 GCF_001687245.7 Rhagoletis zephyria | reverse complement strand
TGACTTCCAATAGTACCCGTATGAGACTAGTTGGGACTAATTAATGCCCTATTGTACCCGATTGAGAGTACTCTCGGAATACTCGCTTTAGAGATTAGTCGCACAATTTTTTGCAGGGAAANAAAGTTCAAAGTGGTACAATTTAAAAAAAAAGTTGAAAAAAGAAATAAAGTATCTCTATCAAAAATTCCCGGCAGCCTCAAAAACGCACTTGCCAATATAGCAATTTAGTTGCCAGCTTTCAGTTGCTAGTTGCCATCGGTAATACAATTTCAGCCACTGGCCAACTAACTGAAGTTCGGTTGTCCTCCGTAATGGACCCATAAAATCGGAATCGAATATGCATGCACGTTCTGCTGAACGATAAATATTNCAAAGTGGTACAATTTAGAAAAAAAGTTGAAAAAAGAAATAAAGTATCTCAATCAAAAATTCCCGGCAGCCTCAAAAACGCACTTGCCAATATAGCAATTTAGTTGCCAGCTTTCAGTTGCTAGTTGCCATCGGTAATACAATTTCAGCCACTGGCCAACTAACTGAAGTTCGGTTGTCCTCCGTAATGGACCCATAAAATCGGAATCGAATATGCATGCACGTTCTGCTGAACGATAAATATTTTGTAAATGTGTGCTCTGTCCGCTAACGAATTCCAGCCATGTGTGAAATATCGTATTACGCTGGAATTTCAGGGTAGTATTTTATATATATATAAGAAAAATTTGGAAGTTAGGGGGGGCGGTCGAGCAACCCCCTGCCCCTACCTGGCTACGCCCATGCGCAGTTGCATTCACACGTGATATAAGCCGTCATCGATTTGCCAGCCGTTAGCGAGTGGCGAAACGAACGAACTTAATGAGGTACAACCAAATTCGCTATCGTCTATCCGTGCTAGCTAACTTTGTTGTTGCTTTCACATGCAAAATTCNTGAATTTCAGGGTAGTATTTTATATATATATAAGAAAAATTTGGAAGTTAGGGGGGGCGGTCGAGCACCCCCCTACCCCTACCTGGCTACGCCCATGCGCAGTTGCATTCACACGTGATATAAGCCGTCATCGATTTGCCAGCCGTTAGCGAGTGGCGAAACGAACGAACTTAATGAGGTACAACCAAATTCGCTATCGTCTATCCGTGCTAGCTAACTTTGTTGTTGCTTTCACATGCAAAATTCTTCTTTAAGCGACCGGAACTCAAACATAGCGAGCGAGAAGTGGCGAATCGATGACGGCTAATAGCTAGAGTCGACAAGCTGTGGGAATGCCCAGGAGATGGCGTTTGTTCAGCTATCGAAATCATTACACCGGCGGCGGTGGGCAGTTCTGCTGGAACATATTTACCACAGCAGTGGTTGCGGCGTTTTGTTCTGCAACAATAGCCTGCAATGATGACATGTCATATAATGTCGACGAACAAAGATATAAAATTTAAAATGACTAACCTTATTCCCGGCCGATTTGGGAGACCACCATTGGTCACGACCAGAACGCATTTACCAAGAGGAAAAACCGCAGGGATGGCAGTAGTTCTTGCAATCACCGTTGATGATGCTGTGTTTGTAATTAATANGTTTTCTAATATTCATTCTTTTGGGACCCAAAAGCAACCATGCGCTCAATTTCTTGTGGGGAAATTTGGTCCCCATAAAGGACTTTCACCACGAAACAGCTACAAAAACAAAAACCTTTTCTACTGGTATACTGTGCTCCCGGGTGCATCACTGATTTACATGTATGGCTGTAGCTGAGTGTACAAAGACGCTTCGGTACAGTTGGTTGCTGCCAAGAGGGGGGGTCCGGGTTTAATTACCTTCAAACGGAACATAAAATTAATTTTTTTTCTTCTTAGTTACGAAAAAGCATTGTGCACTTCACAACGACATATTTTAAAAATTTAAAACGATTTGGGTTGGAGCTCTTTCATATACGTATTTTTTAATTTAGCACTTTTTTTAATTCTAAAATTTTTTTCCCTCAGTGTATGCACTCGTAGTAGGCATGATTGCCATAATGAGTTCCATACCTACAAAAAAGTGTTGCGCTTGTCAGGTTGTTTTTTTTCTAACTTGCATGTGTTGTTGGCCGCTGTAGTCGAGGAGTTAGAGATGCGTTCTACCACTTCGGATGACCAGGGTTCGCACCCTGGCCAAAACAGTATCGCAAAAAAAATATAGAAAAAAGTTTTTTCTTAACAGTAGTCGCCCCTCGGTAGGCAATGGCAAACCTCCGAGTGTATTTCTGCCATGAAAAAGCTTTTCATAAAATCCATTTGCCATTCGGAGTCGGCGTAAAATTGTAGATCTCTCCATTTGTGTAACAGCATCAATACACACACCACAAATTGGAGAAGCTCGGTCAAATACTTAGCAAAAGTGTAATCGCCAAAATGTTGTTATTTTTATTCGAATATCCGGCTTATAAAAGCAGCTTATCTTGCCGGCATTTTTGGAAAGATCAGTGAACTATATTTTTGCATGAAAAATTAACAACCGTATTAATAGCGAGACAAATTGTCATCTTTTAAGAATATGAAATTTCTCGATTACCTACCTGTGTGGAAAAGATAAGCATTGAATGTTTCGCTTTTTTATACAACTTTCTACAAGAAACGCGATGAATTACACAGGTCTACAAAATAAAATAAAAGTGTATGCATATTAAACCAAACCTATATATCCCTATATTATTCGACATGCTGAATGCGAATTCGAGGTCCGTTAGCCTCCATCAGGCTCGCGGTCATTTGAAGGTTAAGTAGGGAAAAATTCATTGAATAAACCTGAAAATTCAATAAAATTCATCGGAAATTGACCTTGGGATGACCTTGGCATGACCTCTAGATGGCCTTGAGGAAGCAAGGGACCCCCATACTCGGTTTCGGCTACAACAAAAACAAAATTTTTATTCGGATTCGCATTCAGCGTTTCGAATAACATAGGGATATATAGTTTTGGTTTAATATGCATAAACTTTTTTTTTGTAAACCTGAGTTATCAAATGAAATGTGAAATGTCATAACTGGCCACTTGGTCAATCTCCTGAAATCAGATTATTTTTCAGATGGTAGTAGTGTTATCGATGGTACAAAATGCATTTACGAAGCATTTATAGATCTTTAGAAATCTTCGACATTGAGAGACACACCTGAGTCTGTGTCTCTTAACGAGTTTTGGGTTAGTGTTAGGAGTTAATACCATGAAGTAGCTAAAAAGGCAATCTTAACTTTGCTTCCTTTTGTCACAACGTATCGCCGTAAGACGTTTTTCCTTACACTTATACAAATAACAAATTCAGGTCGAAATTGGATGCTTCCCGAGAATTGCGCACACGGCTGTGGGACAAAAAACCGAAATAATAAATAAAACAATTTCATTCATCACATTGAAAGTTAGAGTATGTGTACTATTTCAAATAAAAGTTTTTATTCCTATTTAAATTGCAGTGTCTTTGATTTTTAGTAATTTGATGTGGGGTTCCATAAAATAAAAAGTATTTAGTGGGGGTTCCATTAACTTAAAAGTTTGGGAACCCCTGATGTAGTACATGTACTTTTGCTCGATTTTCGGATATGTTACAGAGGAGGTCCTAAAGTGTTTGTAACAACAACAAAAAAAAAACATTTTTTTTTAAGTTATACAACATCCAAAATATTGGTTTACCAAAAAGTCAATTTGGACTTTTTTATTGACAAAGGCTGAGAAGATTTATAAAAAATTATAATTTTTTTAAGCAATTTTAAATTCGTGATTTTTCGCAAAATAAGAGGATTATTGCAACACAAAGTATAGGGAAACAAATGTTACCTGGACTTCTACCAAAGTACGTAACTATCTTGGTTATCCGAAAAAAAAGGTTTTTAAGTCGCCCACTTCGCGTATTCGACCTAATTTTAATTTTAAATTTTAATTTTTTTATCAGCCACTGCTTTACGAAACAATTAATATCTCAGGCCCAATATCGATACACCCTATAAAAATTTGTCAGTTAGTCCTTTCATACACACTCTATAACATATATTTCTTGCAGATTTTTAAGTTTTAACAAACGAATGCATACACTGAGGGAAATAATGCATAGTAAAAATGAATACTTTATATTTGATTATCGTTTAAAAATGTTCGCATTTAAAAATAGTATTTTCATACAAAATTTATTACGCTCGTATTTGACTGTTCACATCTGAATATGTATATGTAAGTGTACATACCCTGTAGGGAAACCCCGAACTGGTGAACCGAATTTGTAGCTCCGTACTAGATCTTCATCGCCAAAAACGAACCAGTCCGATAATAACTGGATCGCCACCAGTTCAAAAGCAGCGATATGTGGTACTTTTAAAAAACAATTTTGGAAATCTATATCTAAAATAACGAATTTAGAACTGGTTCAAAACAATAGAAAAAGGAATGCAGAACGAACTAGATCTCATCTGGCGAATTTTGAACTTGTTCGAAACTACTGTAAAAGGGATGCAGCGGGAGGCTTGTTTACTTTAAATAGACTTTTGCTTGGCGGGTTTTTCGTTCAAATACGATTTCAGTCTGCACGTCGCAGATGCTTTTTTATAGTGTGGTAATACAAAACTAATATTTGTGTTAACATCTTAACATTTTGGGACCTTCTGGAATATAACCAATAACAGTCAGCACCTCTACAAATTCAGCTACAGCCAAAGGTATGTAAACCTGTTTTCAAATGCACAATTTAATTTACATACATTCAAACAAATTTGATTTCGGATTGAAAATACATTTCTCTGCAAATAATTAAAAATTGCTACCATGGTAACCCAAAAAGAAAACATCTTGTTACTTTTTTCGTTTACAACTGGTTCGAAACTATAGAAAATGGGGTGCAAAGCGAACTAGATCCCATATGTCGAATTTAGGACTGGTTGTAAACTATAGAAAAGGTAATGCAGCGGAGGACAATTTCCAATTCCTATGACATCGCTGTGTTAAATTCGCCAGTTGTTTGCATGCAAAAGAGATTTATCGCGAACTAGTAGTGCTTCCAAATGTATTAGAAGCGCACCGGTTCAAAACTAGACAGGGTACGCACCCCAAGCATGTAGAGCGCCGCTCTGAGAGCGCGGTGACAACACACACACATACATACATAGTACATACCCTACAAGAACAGTGACAGTCAATTGATGCATCATATGAGTTACAAAACTGATGCAAATTTCAGTCAAGTGTGATCACTCACGCTTGATGCAAATATCAGTCAACTGTGATCATTCACGCTTGATATCAAAGGATGTCATAAATGACTACAAATGTATGTACCAACCTTTTGATTTTTTTGTTTATTATAGTATATTTACAAACTATAGACAATTAATATAACTTATGTAGTTCAAACTTACGTTATTAAGAAAAAACATATATGTATGTATATAGATATGTAGAATAAAAAAAAATATGAGTTCAACTCATGATTCAATAATACAAGGTTGTGTAATTTGTGACAGCTAAAATTTGACACTCCTTTATCTAGATTTGTATTTTGGAAGTAGGAGAAAGGGGAATAATGTGATCGCCTTTTGCGAAAACGGTAGTAGAAAGGTACTACAATAAGTACGCAAAGTATACAATTAGAAGTAAAATGTGTATTATTTATTCTATGCGAATTTGCAATATATTTGGTGTTTTAATGGAAATACTAAACAATACATAAATATGTACATTTTTGATTTAAGTTATTCACCATTTCCTGGAACCGACCGTTCAGCTATGCAAAAAGGAAAACTGCAGATAAATAGAACTCATTTCAACCATGCCAAAATTATTTGGCGCAAGTAAAAAAATCACGACGTTCTAGAAGGTTAAAGTTCAGTTTTTAAATTTTTTAAATACTAATATCTTACGAACTGCAGGTATAACCGATAAAAAAACTAATGACGCCACCATAAAGATAACTAATTTGTCTTTCAGCTGGTGTACATAATTTGTAGCTTCTTGTATTTTTAAACCAAAACCACTAAAAAACGAACAAATGTTATTTTTTCATGAAATAATATTTTTTGAAAAAAACTGCATAGTTGTAAAGAAATTAATATTATTTAAAAAGTACAAGTTATTATCTTTAATTCGATATTACAACAACAATTCAGTGCCCTGCAAAAGTGGGACTAGGTTAAACACTGGTACAGGACCACGAAACCTTGTAACCAACACTAGTAACCAAAATGGTCCAAATATATGGAGAAAACATGGTTACAATAACATTGCGATGTCATTGGACCTGACCACCTCTGGTCCAACGCTACATAACATGGGACCACCTAGACAACTACTCCTTTTGGACCATGGCACATTCGGCAACCGAATCATATTGCCGATGGGCCACGAAGAGATGGTGTTCAACACATATATCAGTTTTTTACGTTTAAAGAGGTTCAGGTCAGCATAACAAGTTACTAGTATGAAGCCTGGTCCTTTTGCACATACATTAAAACCACGACCCAGTGGACCACCTGGTCCTCAAATTTTTGCAGGGTGATAATAAAAAATACAAATAAACAAAGCAAATAAACCTCTTATATCTTCGTTATTTTTTTCCTGCGCCAAATATTGGTATTGTAGTAATCAGCGTAAAAAATTCTATCTATCGGCATTTTTGGTTATTTTATAGCTAAACGGTCACTATTCTACACTTGTTCTAGAAAATTACATTTAGTATGACGAATTTTTGGTTTTACTGCTAATATCACTAGAAACTGTAGAGTAAGCAACATTCTGCACAAGTAAAGGAGCCGATTTTATGTGTGGGAGCGAGAAGACTGTTTTATTAAAAAACCTTTCTATTATTGAATCATGAGTTCAACTGAACAGTTAAACAAAATGAAAGAAATATAAAACTTACGTTATTAAAAAAAAAAACATACATATATGTATATATGTACATATGTATGTAGAATAAAAAAAATTTATGAATTCAACTGAACAGTTAAACAAAATGAAAAAAATATAAAAAAAAACAAAAAAAGTTAATTCAACTAAACAGTTGAACAACATGAATAGAAAAAAAATAGTAAATGAACTGAACAGTTAAACATGAAGTAGAATAAAAAAAATAGTAATTGAACTGAACAGTTAAACATGAAGTAGAATAAAAAAATAGTAATTGAACTGAACAGTTAAAGAAAATGAAATGTAATAAAACATTTTTCGCTAATAAAAGCGAATTATGTTAAAACTGAAAATTAAGTTTTCATTTCATGTTATTAAAAATATGTCAAAAAAATATAATTAGCGCAAAATCTTTGGTGTCAATAGTGCACACCATGTTAACTTTCAAAATAATAATAAATATAAGAGGAAGTCATAAAGAAAGATATTCTAAGATAAACATAAATATTTACCTCGCAAAATTTTGTCCACTAGCACCAATTTGCTCAGCTCTTCCTTCTCCCACCTACCGTCCCAGTTGTATAGCTCCAGCACCTCATCAGAAAAAATGCTCCGGATGACGCTGCTTACGTTCTCTGACAAACCCTTTACTTTGTGGATAAACGTAATCTAGAAAAATAATTGTTAAGAATTAAATTCGCAAATAGGTATACAATCATACATTAATGTAATTTTTTACCATTACTTGCGCGTATTCTGGCTCTTTTTGTTTCTCTTCGATTTCTATTACAGCGCTGGAGGACTGTAGTGGTAAGGAACTTGCGACGTTATCCAAGTTACCATCTTGAATTTCACCGGTCATTCTTCAAACAGACCTCTCGATTTATTTCGCCACCACTTTACACTCTCGCAATAGCTTATTCTGAGCTTCCATTTCGCATTTGTCGACTGACTGAAAGTAAATATATAATTATTATTTTTTTTATTACATTGAATTGCAAGGTTTCTACATATCGCTCATTTACTTCAATAGTGTCATGACTCAAAAAATGGACACAATTGAAGTAAAGTATACATATAAATATATAAAGAAAAATAGGGATATTACTCCATACATTCTGCTGCACATTTAGCAAAAGCTCTGTATTCTGCGTCTGGTTTTGACAAATAACAGATTGCTAATTAGGGAAAAAACGTTACATTAGTAGACTGCAAAAAAAGTTGCTAAACTCTAATTATCTTACATTACTATTAATTACGCTTAATGGCTCCATTGTTTCGTTCCCGAGTGCACAGAGCTTTGCATCCAATTCTTTTTGGTTATTTAGAACCATCTTCAAAGTTTCTAAAATTTCTGAAACATGATGTTATACAAATTTAGTCCAGATCAGAGAAATTTTGGGTATAAACGTACCGTCGGTTGGAGATTTTGCAGAAATGCCTTCATTTTCCGTATTCTGTTGTATATTATTGGTTGATTTCAAGTCATTAAAATTACTTGTGGAGAAGCAAATTCTTTTCAAAGCTGGTGGATCGGCTAAAACGCAAGGGAGTAAATTGATTTTGTAATCAAATATTAATGAGTTAAAATACAAAAACTTACGATTTCGTTCCTGAGTCGCTGGGAAAAGTGACTCATCAGAAGAGTTGCTGAGGTTAAGGCTCATATTAAAGATTTAAATATGTACATATATTAAAAATTAACTTTTTTATTACTCAAAACAAAAAAAAATATATATATATATACTAGGCGACAAATGAAAATGTACACCTTGTTCTAATATAATATTCACATTTATTTTCAGGAAGAATTTTTTATATTAATTATATATGAAAATATAGTTCATTCTATAATTCTGAATGAACTATATTTTCATATATAATTAATGTAAAAATTCTTCATGAAAATAATTGCGAATATTATATTAGAATAAGGTGTAAACTTTCTTTTGTTGCCTAGTATATATATATATATATATATATATGTATATATATATATATTTTTTTGATAAAATGGAATGTGCATTTTAATGATGAAAGCCGCGAAAGAGGTGATGTAGGAGAGGAATAAGCAAAAATTTATCGTTCAGGGGAATGCAAAAATATTTGTAATCTAAATCTTCCATTGAAACCTCGGTTTGTTCAGTGCTTAAGTCACTTGCAACAAGAATACCCAAACCTGAAAAAGACTGAAGGGGCTCTTCGAAAAAGTTTTCCAATTTTTGAAAAACGTTGGCAAATAGTTTTTCGGAGTTGGTCGTCTTTACTACACTGGATACTTTCAAAGGTCCTGTTTTCTGACTATAACAGTAAGAGTCTCGTTCCTTACGGGGGTTTATATTAAATGATCCTAATTTAGGACTGTGTTCTGAAATATAATCCTGTCTTTGCTTAAGCCTCAAATATATTTGTTGCAAAATTTTATTTGGTTTATTAACTATTTTTTTCAAATATTGCATAAAATTTTCGAACTTATATGCCGAAAATGTGTCCATGGGACCAAATTTCTTACAACAATCCGATAAATGGAGTAATCCATGGACATTAAAGCTTATTAATTCGTCCCCGTATATATCACCAAAATCAGTAACAAAAATTTCTAATATTCTTTGTGCAACATCAGCTTCTACTTGGTATGACCTTTCAGAAGAGAGAAGTCTAATGCCACATTGCAGCAACAGAAAGTGGAAGTATAAGTCTGTGCTAATAGAGTCTTTAAGGACAAATATACCTGTGTATAGTAGAAATTGCCTAAACTCCGTCGATTTCCAATGATTTATTTCATCTAAGCTCCTAGCTATGCGACTAAACTCTGATGGGACATAACTAGCAATAAAATTTAATTTTTCGTTTATGTTTCTTACGTTCGCTCTTTTAAGAATTAATTTTAGAAGTTTTTTAGTAACCCCCAAGTCTACTAAGTGCATGCAGTCTAGGGGGAATTGTGTCACCATTCCAAAATCTGTTACTTCTAAAATGTTCTTTTTATGTTTAAATTCTCCACTATGGTGAGAAGGATGAGATCGAGATTGGAAAGAAAAATCAGTCGTAAGTGCTCCAACTTGTTTTGAAAAGCAAACCCTGTTATTTTTAAAATTCCCTTCCTGGCAGCATTTGGGACATCCATTTTTCCCATTATGTGCAATAACACCAGTTAAAAATGCCCTAGCTGGAGAGTCACATGAAAATAAACGCACGTTAAATTTTAAACGCCTTAGATTAAAGCCAACTTGAATTCCATTTGTTCTAAGTAACTTCACTTCAGCACAAAAATCAGTCATGAAGCTATCTATATTTTTTGGTTTCTTGAAACCGGAACAGCAACCTATCATAAAAGGACTGGCATTAGGAATACCTACTAAAGCTCCAAGGATTGGCCAAAGAACTCGATTTGAGCTTTTGAACAAATTTAAGCCGTCGACCCCCACGTCAATTAAAACTTCTTCTTTATTTTGTAAATAAGCAAAACTATTAGACTGAAAATAGTTTTGAATTCCTAAGTATAGGAATTCACCTCCAGGAATCTCTCCAACATTAACTTTTTCTCTGCTTCTATTGAAAAGAGCTTTTGCAGACATCGGCAAATCCGGTACTCCAATTATACGCAATGATTTTAACAAACCATCTAGCGAATTTTGTGAGACCTTGTACGTAACAGCCCACGACTTAATTTCTTCACAGCTATCTACACTGGTATGTGGGGGCGAAGGATTGTAAAAAAAGTCTGATTCCGATTTGGATGATTCTGAATATTCAATATATTCTCTGGACTCCAGTGCGAACAAGTCCAACCCTTCAATATTTCCCCCCGCTGAGAACAAAATTTTCGGCGGTTCATTTGAACTGCAAACATCACCACTTTCCACGTTCACTTTTTCAACACTTTTTGCACATTCCATTTGTGTATTAGCTCGAATTTTTTTCACGGTGGATTCGAAAATCCTTTTTTCTTTGCTCATAGCATTGCTGAAAGCTCTTTTTTCATTTTTAACACGGCTTTTTCTTAAATCTTATCTTAATTTTTTTCCACAGCAGTTCCAATCGCAAGCGTCACACGGTTTTGGAGTTGCATTTTCTTTTTTTTCGACGATGTACATTTTTGTACTCGTTGAGTACCAAGTACTATTAGCGATGATTTCTTTTAATTTTTCTTCTGGGAAACAGACTTTTAAATTACCATGCCGTAAAAATAACTTTTATTTATTATTAGTATTATAAAAGGGATCAGATAAATGCTAGGAGAAATGTTTTAAACTAGTTGTACCCGAAACTATATTTCAAGCAGTTCAGTACTCGGTTGTAATTTCGCAGGTACAAGCTAAAGCAAAAATGCAACCCTACCAAAACTGGCAGCCATTTTGTGGTTACCACGACAACGAACTACCGCTATTTCCTATCATCATTGTCGATCATTTGATCTATCAAATGATAGTCATTGCGCTACCAGACGAAATTGGCATATACGATTACGTGTTATACTGCATCACCTTCCAACACATACATTTTAACAATGAACTATCATATTGCTATACTGCTCACTCCAACTGAGCTCAGCATGGAAATTCTAAGCATCAATGATGTAAACTGTGCTCAATTATGATTTTTTATCATTATTGTCAATCAGTTGACCGA
>NW_016162010.1:29048-34114 GCF_001687245.7 Rhagoletis zephyria | reverse complement strand
TTGTAAGCTCAATAATTGTAAACGTATGGTTAGGGTAACTAGTTGTAAGTCACGATAGTTTTAGTACATAACGAATGCAACCGTGTGAATACGAATAAATACACTCTGGCGGCACTTCAAATAGTAACTGCTATTATCTATTATTACTGAGAAAACATCCAACGAACGAAGACTTGTTTCTTATAGATTTGAAACTTTATAACACACATTTTTAATTAGAATAAAACCGCCCCATTTATTTTTCTAAAAAAGTTCTAAAAACCGGCATTTTGTTTTTAATAAGTATTAAGAAGTTTTTTTAAACTTAAATCCTTTGGAATAGTTTTTAGTTTATTGTGTGAAAATTTCAAATCGATCGATACACAAAAGTCTGACGTAAACGTGTGTTTAAATAACAATTTTGTAAAAATTTCCTATCACAGTATGATGTTTTAATTCGTTCAAACGAACGGAGTCGACGTGACGCGACGGAGCGTGGCGACTGGTATAGCCCGCTATAAAACGCTTTATAGCTCGGAAAAATCAAAAAAGTCCCTTTTTTCTATTAATGATTTATATGTAAAAAGACGTGATCTTTCGATTGAGATGACTTAAAAATGACCATAATTGAGAAAAATTACAAATAAAATTTCGTTGCAAATTTTCACCGTTTAAATGGGAAAATTTTGGAAAACGCATAGCACCATCGGATAGCCCGTACAAAAATTTATAAAAATCATGGTTTTTGAATTATTTTTCCCATTTTCTGTCTGCTTTTCAGCTATTCGAAAACAAGCTTGTTTTGCACCGCTCAGCGCGCTTGGGACATTTGACGTGAATCGCTTCATATGTATTGGCACTTTTGCCCGTTTCAATAGCTACACCTTTACGAAGTTTTTCATGCCTGAAAAGGACTAAAACCTACTTCAGAAATAGAACAAGTCAAGAAATGCTCAACGTTCTAGCATCTATGAATATTCACAAAGATATTAATTTTCCAGTTGACAAAGTTCTAAAAGAATTAAAAAAAAACAAAGAAAATGTGAATGATCTTCGTTTCATTGATTTTTAAGTTTTATGGGTTTAACAGGGGGAGGGCCCCCGTGGGTCCGCCAATGCGGACTGTATACATGTATATACATATTAATCTTAAAAGAACACATTCTGAAGTGGTAGTACTTGTAAACTAATTTTCTTTCCATACATAATTACGTTTTTAAATTTTTCAACTGCAGTCAAAATACAAAAACAAAATTTCACACTACCTAACATGATCCCGCGCGTGCTGCAGGCCCTGCACTAACCATTTGCAATGTCAAAGCATCGAAACTAAATCATTCTGACACCACTTCGAACCGTGGTGCGACTGCGGCCAAAAGTGGTGAAAAATTAGTGGTGAATTCTTGTTTAGTCCTAAAGCAAACTAGTTCAAAATAAAACATTTATTGAATGAGGTACAAACCACAACTAATTTAAATCTAGTCTGAGGCGATCGAAAGTAGGCAATAAACCAAATTTCAGCGAAATCGCAGTACGTTTACTAATTTTGGCGGCAAATAAATACATATCTACGGAGATCTTACACTGTGCTTCGCCTTTGCTTAAGCTGACCCATTAGGCGTGCGGTTGTCACAATTTATTAAAAGCAAAACTCCCAAATCGCAAACAATGCTTAAGCTCACATTTTTATGCACGACGCCCATTGTCTTGGTCAGTCAACACCACTCGATTTGGCGGGTACAGCATATTGTCGCTTAAAGTACAAAATCGCGTATCGTGGTTCTACAATAAAATTTGTGCCAAAAGAGATATTTGCTCACCGGAAGCTCCAGGATATAAAAAGAAGAGATAATAAGGGATACAAGTAATTTTTAAGCAAAAAACAAAACCGACTTGAATTCTCATATAAAAATTTAAGATTTCTTCATGATCCAATGATCGGATTTAAACCAAATTAGTATGGGACCACCTGTGAGGTAAAGAAATCAGTTAACGTGGTCCAAAGTCATGCGGTAACATACATAAAAGCAAAAAATATTNACTGTGAGGTAAAGAAATCAATTAACGTGGTCCAAAGTCATGCGGTAACATACATAAAAGCAAAAAATATTCCGGCGAATTGATAACCTTCTCCTTTTTGTGAAGTTGGTTAAAAAGAGAGAACTGTTTTGAAGTAAGACCAGTTTTACTCTTTCCTATAAAATTTGGGCAACCTCACATACGCGGTTTTGCATTATCTTTATAAGCGGTTTTGTGCTTTAAACGACGATTTCCTACTTACTTGTCTCGATGATGAGTTCAGAGTTTCGGTAGGAGAGGTACAAGTCTTGCTCATACACTTCAACTCACTCATTTGTCATTTGACAATTGGCGTTGCAGTTTGAATAATTACATGATTTCCGCGGATGCCNACCAGTTACAAGTCTTGCTCATACACTTCAACTCGCTCATTTGTCAATTGACAATTGGCGTTGCAGTTTGAATAATTACATGATTTCCGCGGATGCCGGCAGAAGCGTGAAAAGTGCCCCTAGTACGAAGCAGTAAGTATGAGTGGTGTGGACCAGCTGCTCCAGGAAACATTCACGCAACCTCTTACCGAAATTGGCTGATTTCACATTTGAAATTTAAATGAATACCAAACTGCCAACGAAACTCCAAATGCTTTCCATCTTGCGGTCGGTATTGGTTTTAGAGTTTCGGCGTTTTCGGTCTTCAGCCATACACTTTGTTGTATGTTTCTTTCATCGTTGGCAGAAAAATCTGTTGGGACGCAGCTCTTCATAAATATTCGCATCAGCTACCCTACACTTGGGCTGGCAAGTGGCGCGTACAAGTGCGCGTGTTGTCTTGAACATTCAACTGCCAAGCACCAATACAGACTTCAACAAAAATGCGCACGCGATATTTATACAAAATACTCTTCGCCTTTGTGGAAATCTGAGAGGGAAAAGGGGGAGGGGTGGAATGATGTGGAACGAGTATGCAACCTTTCTCTCGTCTTGAAATTTTCCCGTTGTACTAAAGTGAACACAGATGCAACGTCTTTGCCACATCGTCCCTGCGTAGAGTTCCACTCCCATCTCGACCATTTTTTATATTTCTTTCTTCGAAATTGTGGGTATGGGAGCAGTTGAGCAGGGTGGAAGAGACGTGCGAAAACATCTTACTTGCTTTTTAAAATGTCCAATAAAAATTGCCGACACATTCTGGCCATATTTCTTCGGAATCCCATATAAATCACTGGCTGTAATCCCTCATGCTATCGTCGTTCTCGTCCTCGTCTTCTCCTTTGGCTGTGCTCCCGTTTGTGTTCATGGTCGTCGTCAACATTGCGTTGTGTTGTTGTAGTCATCGTTGCCTTGCTATGCGCAACGTTAGGTCTTTTTGGCTTTAAAAATTCACCGCCGACCGCAGTTGTTGTCCGCTATTGGTCCGCAACCCGCAGCCCGTAGTAAGAAACTTTTGGCCGCGAAGCCGCAACGTGCGCAACTGCTCTTATTTCTTTTCCAGCTTACTGTGGATATGGGGAGCATTAAATTCGTTATTTAAAATTCGCTACTGCGTTTTGGTGAGTGGGAGGAGGTAACCTTTACAATTGCCACAAGCAGAAATGGAGTGGTTTAGGTAAATTTTTTTTCTTACATTCATGTATATTTAAATAAATATTTACAAAAGTGCTCGTATGTAATTATGTCATCAATCCATTGGGTTTAAAAATATATCTTATGCAGGACCTTCTTCATTTTTAGTATGCGAGTCAATTGTTTTACCCTAGTTTCTGAGAACATATATTTTAACGGTTGGCACAAACTGTTAAGAGTTCCACAACAAAACACAATATTTTAGCTTTTTTGTTGTTGGTGAAATTCAGTTCTACATACATACATATTTATGCAAACTAAAAAATAATAATGATACTTTTTTATACTTAATTTTAGACCCTCATTTCCACGTTCATGAGAGTGAGCGGAAAAACCAGTTCGTACCAGTTGCTTCCCCAGGAGTTGCTTGGTTAAGCAGGAAGGTCGATTACGAATTTATTTTAAGAGATTGCGTTTGCAGCATAAAATAATGTAAACACTCGATTTTCTTGTATGTGGATTTTTTCATTCTTTAACTTAAATTTCTTAGAATACAACATGCAAATAAAATATATAAAAACATTTAAAGTACAAAGGACTTTGCGTTGAACTTACTGTTAAGTTACAATGTTTTCAGCATAAAACAACGCAAAAACTCGATTTTCTTAAAAAACTGTCTAAAGATTCTTTTCTTTTCGGTCAAAAATTACTGAGGAAACATAATAGAAAGGAAATTCACAAGAAAATTTTAAGTGGCAAGACCTTTGGGTTGAACATGGTTCCGACCAACCGTGTAAATCCATACATAGAAATCGAAGTTTCAAACTTTATACAAATTCCAGAGATATGTAACAGAATTTCATCAAACCTCCAAACTTTTTTATCTGAGCTTCAAAAACATTTATGAATATGCAGCCCATGAAATTTTAGTGGGATCCGTACGATGTGTCGAAAAAAACTTCGGAACCTTAAATAACGAAAAGTAAAAGGCCTGACTACACCGAAGACATATTTGATCGAAATAAAAAATTTCGACAAGATAACAAAGATCGAAAAAGTCGAAATATCCATATCTTATGTAAAACAATGGGATTGAAATTAAATGATTTGTTTTATTGATATGATCAGTGGCGGATTTATCGTAGAGGCAACATAGGCTGAAGCCTAGGGCGGCAGAATTAAGGGGCGGCAAAATTTAAGACAGCTAAATTAAAAGAAAAAAATTTATTTGGATTCAGCTGCACTTGAAATTGTGTTTGTGTCTGTAAAATATTATTAATGATTCATCTCATTCAATACAATTCAAAATTAGAATTACGCTGCGAATTTTTCCTTAGTATAGCAGTCGTTGAAATTTCCATTTAACTTTCATTCACGCGGCTTAGAAACCTGACGGCGCGCCTGCGCGTGACGCAAAGAAACAGCCGACACGCTGCCCCGAGAACGAGAATCATCTAAAAGGTTACCACACTTGACAACACTGCCGAAAAACGAGCGTGCATT
>NW_016162010.1:12222-28015 GCF_001687245.7 Rhagoletis zephyria | reverse complement strand
TATAAGTGCTTGTGGTTCGTACAGATTCAACGCAATTGATACAAAAACAAGCAATTTTTAAGCAAAAAACAAAACCGACTTCAATTCTCATATAAAAATATATATTTATATTTCATGATCCAATGATCGGATCTAAACCAGATTAGTATGGGACCACCTCTGAGACACTACCTTTCCGATGCAAAAAGAAATATCGGTTGACGTGGTCTAAAGTTATGCGGTAACATACATAAAAAAAATTAAAAATAAAAAATTCCGACGAACTGATAACCACCTCCTTTTTTTGGAAGTCGGTTAAAAAGTATAGCATTAGTTTGCTAGTTAGAGAATATATTCACGAAGCAACAAATTTTTTCATTAATTTGAAAAAAATCCTACGAATTGATGTATGCAAAAAAAATCTACCAAATTATTATATATACGATCATTTAACAAACTTATATTTTTGTGTGTGTATTAAAATATAGGATAGAACAAAGAACTCCTTTTTGTTGCATAATATTTTAGCAAATATAAATATGCGGTTTTTGGAAATATTAAAAAGTTAAGGCACAGATATATTTAAAGCCAAATTTATGATATACCTTTTTAAAAACTTATTGATTAATTTTTATTATTTTAGAGGTTTGCACACTGTTTGTAAGTCAAATATTAGTGGCATTGTGCTAATATGATAGCACGGCCGAGTAATCATAGTCATTTTATGTACAGTAGTCGAAAAAATTGTAGCCGCCCCAAATTTTGACAAGTTTTAAAATATTAATTTTGTTGTTATTTAATTTTGGTTAGTATTTTATAGTTCATTCCTAAACAACATCCGTATAAATACAAGTTCAAAGGCAGTGTCACACAATTGGGTATTTGCAAATCGTATCCCAATTATGTGAATACCCAAATATTTTTCTTTATCTCAATCACAAAAAAAAAGTTGTTGAAATCATTCAATAGAAGATTGCTGTAGTGTATCAATCATTTGACTACAAAAAAAAATTCCCAATTTTTTTATTTTGTACCAGTAGCCCAATATAAAAGTGCACAAATCTGTACAAATGTACCCATCCAGTGTCATTGTCTTAGAAATTTATGCAATTAAAAAAAAACAAAATCAACAGATTTTTCGAACACCTACAACACCTCCCCATGTAACCGAAGTTTTCGGAAAGGTAAAAAAAACTATAAATAATACGTGCTTCGCTCGAATTAAGACTTTTTTACTTGTTTTTACTAAGGATATTTTTAATAAGATTCCTTCTCTTTTGGTGAGGTGATTTAGGTTTAGTGACACCTTCATAATTAATTAAATTCATTTCATTTTTAACAATTATGTATTCGTTCTTTAAATAACTTATTAATTAGACGCTCCCACGTGATATTTTTCAATCAATATATGTAGTTTACCGCGCCATGCGTCCACTGAATTCTGGGTTGATGGAACATCGGTCTCCGTCTGGATAGGTATTGACCAAAACCATGGTAGATAAATCAAATCGTTTAATTAAAGGTGGGTTTGGAGAATATAATTAAAAAAAAAAAACAATATGTATATACTAAAGGCCTGCAAATATTGAACTATAAAACATAGCGACATGTGCCACATCATGCAAGTGACAGTTCATAGTATGTCGCTCATACATACATGTTTGACAGTGACATATGAAAACCCTGTCGAATAAATTGAAATCAAATCATGCATCAAATGTATGCATGTCAACACATTCGACAAGTGCGACATAGTCAGCATTATTAATTATACGTGAAGAAATTTTTCAAATTTTGCAAGCTCCTATTATAGACACAATTGTCTAATTACAAATCTGTATATATTTTCATACAAGGCAGAATCAAACAGTATTAAAAATATGCTGCGAAAACAAAGCAGCGAACAACAACTTAGCTAAGTAGCAATGACATGCTAAAACAGTAGGGGTTTTCTCGAAGACTTACACGTAGCACGGATTGTATGAAAAGCAAAAATACTATCCCAAATTTGCAAGAGTACGAGAGCCCCCATTGCAATCATGGTTGCCGCTCGCCCAATTTTTTTTTCTTACCAAAATCCCTCGAGAAAAGTTACCAAAAGTAACCAAACATTCACTACCAAAATCTTCACTGAGAAAAAAATATACTGAATAAAACTGCTATATTTCATAACAAATGTGTATATACTTACAGCCCGATTCTGTGCGCTTATTAAATAAATTCATTTTTTTTATAACTCCCAGTTCTAGCACAGAAGTTAAAATCTATTTTGTTAATAAATTATCAAGATTGAAAATCCTATTGACAATTATAATATTTTTTTTTATTGGATAATATTTTTCTATCAACTAATTACTGCATGCGCCGATATTCTCAATTTCGTTGTTGGTGTTTCCGACAGGGTAGGAGTATAATGTAATGTGGAACGATTTTCCGTCATACCTTGCCAAATTTGGTTTGGAGACAAAACCGGTTTCGGCGTTGTACCATCTTCAGTGTCATTTTTCGTTCGGAATGTGCCGATATTTGAACCTGCGACTCACGGAATAATAGCACCGGCCCACAAAAAACAGTTGCGGGTGCTTTTAACCGTCCGTTTGACGCGTACATAATTTCGAGTAAATTGCGAAAATTGCTAATTTTTTTGCAATATTTTCGGTTTTTCATAATTTACTGTACGTGTCAAACGGACCTCAAATTCGGATTCATTAGGTCACGATGTAAGGAAATGGTTACGGCCTTATTTATAAAAAATAACGTAGATTTAAACATAAAACTTTTGTATTTAAACGGCTTTTTAATTCTACATACATATGTATGTATGTACTTAAATTTTTATGAAAGTGTTATTTCTCGTTTCTAATTTTGTATAAAACTATTTTCAATCATTAACCAACAAATAAGTTGTCAAAAACAACAAGTTCAGCAATGCTGCTATACGAAATAAAATTATTAGTAACAAATAAAAATTTCAAAAGTTATTGGGAAAAGTAAAGTGTGAAAAAAGTTAAAGTAAAGTAAAGCAACTATGTGTCTTTATTTAATATGTTTCTTATAAATAAAGTTCTAAACCCCAATTCGAATTTCTTATTATGTATTAACTGGTATGTTTCATTAAATTCTATATTATAGACATCACTACAATAGCTAAGAAGTTTTGCCTATTTAATTACAGAAACTAAAGAAAATTGGCTCAGAGAAAGTTTTTGCTTGCAATCTTACCCTTATGTACGAAAAACTACGTTCATCCGAATTATATACATATATTATTTTTGTATGAAAGCAAAGCTGATTACTTAACGAACACCATATAAATCCAAATTTCCAAAAAAATGGTATGCATTTTTGTTGGGCCTTCAATTTTAGTATAATAAAGTGCAAATATGAAGTAGCTAAGGCATTTTTTCTCGTACAGACTATGTACGCCAATTTTTTATATGGAATACATATATCTGTACCGTTCAATCGAGGAGACTTTAAAAGGTTTGACTTTGAATTAAAAAATAACCAGTTTCTCTTGAAAATGTTTATATTTTGATTAAGTTTCCATTAAAAGGGCATCTTGAACTATATCTATGGCCAGTAAAACATTAAAATATTGTTTTGGATCCCATGAAATGTTGCTTTTAAAGGAAAAGGGCCTATATCGGCTTAGGCTACTTTAATTGAACGGCACAGATATGCAAATAAAACAATTCGTTTCGTTATTTATAAGAAAAAATATCAGAAAAAAGTCGTTTGTTTGTTATCAAAAAAAGTATCAAAAAAAATTTATTTTCGTTGATCATCAAAAAAAAAATATATATCATTANTTAACTGGTATGTTTCATTAAATTCTATATTATAGACATCACTACAATAGCTAAGAAGTTTTGCCTATTTAATTACAGAAACTAAAGAAAATTGGCTCAGAGAAAGTTTTTGCTTGCAATCTTACCCTTATGTACGAAAAACTACGTTCATCCGAATTATATACATATATTATTTTTGTATGAAAGCAAAGCTGATTACTTAACGAACACCATATAAATCCAAATTTCCAAAAAAATGGTATGCATTTTTGTTGGGCCTTCAATTTTAGTATAATAAAGTGCAAATATGAAGTAGCTAAGGCATTTTTTCTCGTACAGACTATGTACGCCAATTTTTTATATGGAATACATATATCTGTACCGTTCAATCGAGGAGACTTTAAAAGGTTTGACTTTGAATTAAAAAATAACCAGTTTCTCTTGAAAATGTTTATATTTTGATTAAGTTTCCATTAAAAGGGCATCTTGAACTATATCTATGGCCAGTAAAACATTAAAATATTGTTTTGGATCCCATGAAATGTTGCTTTTAAAGGAAAAGGGCCTATATCGGCTTAGGCTACTTTAATTGAACGGCACAGATATGCAAATAAAACAATTCGTTTCGTTATTTATAAGAAAAAATATCAGAAAAAAGTCGTTTGTTTGTTATCAAAAAAAGTATCAAAAAAAATTTATTTTCGTTGATCATCAAAAAAAAAAAATATATCATTGTAGTTCTCAAGAAATATCACGAGAAATATTTTTCATTATTTCAGATGCTCGAAAATAACTGCGGTTGCTGTCAAACTATCGAATGTGCAAAACTACGTTTTGATTTACAATGCATTGCGCATAGAATGATACGTAAGTTGGCAAATCGTCAAATTTCTAGTCTGCTTAGAAGCAGAGGATACTGGCTTTAACAAAGTGTCGAACCGCACACTTTTGGTTAATGACAACAACATTTTTTACAACAGTTTCTTTGCTCTCCTGAAAAGTGCCGATTTTCACATTCGATAGTTTGACATGGTAGCGACGAGATGTACGAGCATTTTTTTCATAAGAGCTGCATACTGTTTTAAGAAATTTTTTATAGAAGCAAATTTATTTTCCATTTATTGTGCGTAATTTTATATGAATTTTTAATTTTTCCTGAGAGCCTTTACAAATAAAAAAATTTCGGAATATGTACATATCGTCGCATTTGCGGCTAGTATATTTCAGGACGAATGGTTAAGGATCGAGCCAAGAGCTTGTGTGAGCAAATCCAATTTTTGGCAGCCAATGTCAGTTACGCGGTTTTGCAGAATGACGATACGCGGTTTTGCACTTTAAGCGACGATATGTACATTAGACTCACTCCCCATACAAAAAGAAATCGGTACTATTTTTCCATTGGAATTATAAAGTCTATTATATTTTAAGACGTCCACCAAAACATTTCGGAAAAATATTAAGATTTAAGTGAGCGGGACCGATTTGAAAATGCCTCCTGAAATGGAGTCTTTTATGAACAAAACTAGTTTCTTAAAGATTTTTTTTTTGAAAAAATCCTCTCAAATGACTAAATGGTTTAAGCTTAAAAAATTTGCATAAAAATATTTAAAAAAAAATTTAAAAAAAATTGAACGGAATCGTAATGATGANAATCCTCTCAAATGACTAAATGGTTTAAGCTTAAAAAATTTGCATAAAAAATATTTAAAAAAAAATTTAAAAAAAAACTGAACGGAATCGTAATGATGCGATTTTTAAAAACTTGAATAACTGAACCTAAACTCTTCCGATTTAGACTTAAGAGGTGTCATTGGAAAGGTATTTTCTCACCTTTTGCTAGTAAATGCAAAGGATGAAAGAAAAAAGTAGGTTGAACGAGCGTCATTCAAAGTTGAATTAAGATGTTTCGGTGTTTGAAAAAAAATATAAAATTAGGACACGAATGACTTTTTTTGGACAGAAATGAAAACAGTGTGAAAATAGTTTTGGCCCAGTTATTCAAATGTTTGTAAATCAATCTTTGAAAAA
Organism: Rhagoletis zephyria; assembly: GCF_001687245.7. Lineage (NCBI taxonomy): Eukaryota > Metazoa > Arthropoda > Insecta > Diptera > Tephritidae > Rhagoletis > Rhagoletis zephyria. The sequence goes on along the minus strand of NW_016162010.1, from coordinate 22,217 downwards.
AGTTAAAAAAACCGCATCTAAAATCTCATTCTTACGATTCCGTCTTACGATTTATAAATATTTTTATGCAGATTTTTTAAACTTAATCTGTTTTATCATCTGAAGGGACTTTTTTCAAAAAGGTATTTAAGAAACTATTTTTATTCATAAAGAACTCCATTTTTGGAGGTATTTTCAAATCGGTCCAGCTCACTTAAATCTTAGTATTTTTCCGAAATATTTTGGTGGACGTCTTAAAATATAATAGATTTTGTAATCCTGGCCGAAAAAACGCAACATTTTTTGGTGATGCAGTGTAATGTACATACATACGCAGCCATATAACCAGAGAATGTTAATTTAATGAGAAGGCGAAAATGTTAAGTAACATTTTTTCAAGTACTAATTAGAAGATCTGAGATGCGAGAGTTCACCACTGAGATCAAGGAGTTCGCCACACCAATTTTAACTACCATATTCTATAGTGAAGTGAGAGGTTTGTGGCAAATTTACATAAACTAGTGTTCGCCCAGCGGTTGAACTTCAACCGCTAAAATTAAGGATAGTTTATGTGAGTTCAGTTGAGCTTAAATAACANAAATTTTATTTTTATTGTTGTTTATTAAAACATATATCGCTAGCTTAGAGTGAAAAGTTGCTAAGTCCTATTTTAGAAATGTTACAGGAGAGGAAACAAAAAAATTCTTATAGCCAATTTCTTCAAGCATTTCGCAAAACTTTGAACACATTTTGGCTGTTTAAAGGAAAGCAAAACTTCATATAGGGATTTGAACTTTATTCAAAGATTTCATGCTATGTATTTTGGGCTTATCGGATTTTCGGTGCTTCTTTTGGACTTTTGGAAAATTTTCCTTTCATTGAATTTAAACGAGAATAAATAATACGAAATACCTCCATCCTTTTCGATACAATACATTTTTAATTTCTCTAGCCTCCTGTATCAAAATATGAGTTTTCATAAAAAGTGGACTTGGAAACTTTTCAATCTAAGCTAGCGACATGTACATAAATACGTATATGTATAAGTATTTTTGCATATGCAGATTCATCATTCAATGAAAATTTTCATAGCTACATATGAGTAGTCCAATTGCAAAGTGCGCTATATAAATTTTTTCGATTTTTAGCTTTTGGTAGGTAACGTACCAGTATTTAAAGTACTTTCATGTCCACTAAAAACCCAGTGCAAAATCTTTCTTTATTCTGAAAAAATAGCATCAAATATAAACTACTCTTACAAAAGTCGTGATCATACTTATTTATACACTGAAAACTGATTTGGGTTGCATGGATTGTTAATATTATGTTATTTTACGTTATGCTATGTTATAATGTTATTAAGCTCTTATTTATCCGAATTTTCAGGTAATAAAAACAAGATTCAATTCAGATGTTATTTGTTGTCGTAGTCGTTCTTTTTTTTTAATTTATGGCTTACTATCATAAAATCACATAACGCTGTTTGCAAGTGGACTACTCATATGCGATTAGAATTTTTTTTGCAACAAAGTAAAAGGTAAGTAATTTGCGATTCATAATTCAAGTGTTTGGTAAAAAAAAATTACAGCAGAACTCATCTGCTTTTTGTAAAATAGTCCTAAATATTAAATTAGGCGAGTGCTTAATCTATGTATCTATGGACCACACTAAAAGCTACCTTTCATATAAAAATTCGTTCGTGTCCCACCTGTGACAAACGTTGTCCCACCCGTGACAGAGGAATTTCGGATTTTTTTTATAGTAAAGCAATAATTTTTGTTGTAGTTTTTGCTTTGTTTGTATTCGTGGTTCTTTGTTTTATTATAAAGACATCAAGTTCACACAGAAAAGTGAAAGAAATTCGCAGAGTTTCCGTAAAATATATCTGCTCCAAAAAGCAGGTTCTTTTTTTCTTGCCCCACCCGTGACAGAAGAAATGACACAGATTTTTTTCATATAAAAGTAAGCTGGAATTTTTTTCGTATTTTGTAATAACTCATAAAATAGTCGATTAGGTGTAGCTTTATCAAAATGTAGAATTGTTGAGTACCTTATACTTAAATTTAAACAAGAAAGGAGAATTTGTCTGTATAAATGTCGCCACCCATGACGGTGAAATCCCCCATATCATATACTATGTAATAGGGATGTGCAGTAAATCAATTGAAAGAAAAAGCTGATTAATAGAAACATAATTATGTAATTTATCAAAGAATAATAATTTTTGATTAATCAAAGTTAATAATTTATCGATTATTTATATGTTATTAATCAGAATCTAATTATTTTATTATTAATTATAAAGCTGAATAATTGCTGATATATTATGTTTTATTTAAAGATAGGAGAAAAAAAATTAAAAGTGGCAGATATTTCGACAAGTAAATATGAACAAATAAAACTCGAAATTAAAATACATATGATTGAAAAATAAAAATGTATACATACATACGCCCTTGCTTAAGAACCTATGTCTATCCATATTAACAACGCGCATGCGTGCATATTAGAGGTTTACGCCGACAGGCCTTGCGGCGGCGGCGTGGTCAACTTCCAAAAGAATCGGCGGCGGCGGCGACGCCGGCGCGTCTGGAAACGCCGGCGCTACTGCCCATGAGGTAGCTTCCAAAGAGCCATGAGGCTACTAATCTTATCATGTCATCTCGTCAGCGTTAGGCATTCACCAAGCCAATTCAGATTATAATTTTATTTAATTTATTCATTGAACTAGTTTTAAGTTTAAATTACGATGGACGAACAGAAGAAGGTCTGAGGTCTACACCCTGCAGGAAATGTATCTAACTATAAGCTAACTTTAAGTTGATTATGAAGGAGCTTAAAGTCACTTATTATCTGTATATTTCCATGGCGATGGCCGCGAAATAGTCAAGGGTGGTTTACCTCTGCATTAGATGTAACTAACTTGTAACTAACTACTTTTGGACATAAAATATCAATAGGAAAAACAAAATATTTTTTAAAATTTTATTTTTATTTACTTTATTACATTTCATATTTGTTTTCATATTCTGCTGTAGGTGGTCCCATATTCGAACTCCGTCAGACATAACTTCAAAATGATAATATGAAATTTCGATCTTCCTTTTACTTGTCCTCAACGCGTTTGTCAAAACGCGTTTAAAGAAAACAATCTCCTTCATTACTCCTGCATTACTTGTCAACTAGTTTCAAGCTAGCTTTTTGTAGATAACTACAAGTTATATATTTTCCCGCAAAAAGGCTAGCTACAACTGGGTTATTTTTTATCAATTGATAATTTTTTTCTGCAGGACAGATCCGTATGTACTATTTAAATTTAAAGAAATAAAAAATTTTAAAAGTTAGGTTATTGGGATAATTTATGTCGCTATCAGTGAATTTTTGCAATAATCTTATCAACCGTTATGTTAAATTACGGAGTTCTTACGATTTTTTGCGGATTACATATTGAAAACAAGGTTGGTCTACTTTTTTCCAAAAGTTTAACCCATCAACTCGAACCAGAACGGGTCTTTTGACCCACTGTTTAAAAAAATGGCTTATAGATGGTTAAAATGTCCACTAAAATATTAAGCGCCAAATCTTTCTAAGGAGAACAGAATTTAATGCAAAATAATAATAATTTTTACCAAAAAGCGGAACTTTAACCCTTTGTAGAAAACGTTGCGATGCGAGGGAGCAAAACCTTCCTGGGGTTTGACCACCATTAAGGAATGCTAACGTAATTTTCACACAGCCACCTAGTACCCAGAATAAAATAACTTACGAATGTAAAAATTAGCAAAAAAATGTGATTGCTCTTTATTTAAAGACTGTTTAGAATAAAAATAAAAATACACAGGAAATTCAACTTGTCTTTGTATTATCTCTAATAATTGAGGAGTTAGATGGAATGAGTTAGATGAACAGAAGCTGCTTCGGTTAAAACTTCTTTCTGAGATATTGGCGTTAAAGTTTTTGATGTGTTATAACTTTATTGTTGTTGTAGTATTGGAAAGAATTGTCTATTGCGGAAGAAAATCGTTAGATTACCAGTACTCGACCCTAATTTAACTGTAATAAATAAACGCTTTCGATCGAAAAATATGTTACTTATGTTTTTTCTGAGTTACGCTCTTTTTGAAAAATAAAGGAGATCATATTCTTGTCCAGTGGCCCAAATTATGCAAAAAAAAACTCCTTTAAAAAAGTAATTTTCATTTCGTAAAATTGTGTTTTTAAACGAGTAGTATTTAGTTCCTTCAAACGATGTATTTCAATGTACATACATCATGAAAATTTTGTACAAGATTCCTTAGGCGCCGAACGCCGCCGCCGCCGCGCCGACATTTTTGTAACTCGGCGGCGGCGCGTGAGGAATGACAAAAATCGGCGGCGGCGGCGGCGTGGCTCGGCGGCGTATACCTCTAGTGCATATGTATGCAAATGCACATAATCATAAATAATTAATCACATCTAATCACTAAACAAAAATCTACAAACATCAAAACGAAATACTTCTGCACATACATACAAATACTACAACTAGAAACATACAGACGCCACGTTTACTTTTCCCCGAACTCCCGCTTCTATCGAGCAAGAAATTCGTTCATAAAAGCAAAAACTTCCATTCATAAACTCGCGCGCACCTCGCACACTTGCCCCGCTACAAACATGAGACGTCCACAAGTTGATTTTCGTCGCGGCGTTGACAAAATCTAAAAATCTCAAATTTTGTCAACCACCGCGCCGACCGGAAAAGTCGCAACAGTGTACAAAATCCCCCTTCCCTTTGCTCACTTCAGTTGTCTAAACAAAATATTTTTTCTGCGCGTTACAGAAAACGGGCAACAATGCCGACAAGTGCGCAGAATCCCTTCACTTTCGTTTCCCCCGCCTTGTCCAGAATTCTTCCTCTTCTTCAACTATTTCACAATGCGCAGAAAAGCCAAAAAATCAATTTTGATCACAAATTAATATTTTATTTCATTTTATATTATAAATATATAAAAAACCACCACATCAAGCCGGGCCCGAACCCATGCCGTATCAGCAAAGCATCATCATCGCTTCGCCTTTACCAACTATGCCACAGTACAACTTGAATGTTTGGCATCTTACAAGCTAGATGTACCCTTCAAAATGCAAGTATGAATTCAAATATTTTTTCTTTTTTGTTGACATATCTACATCTACGTACCAAAGGATATATGTGCGTACTTGTAATTTTTGCTTATACGAACACACGAAATTGACCTGAAAAACCTACCAAAACCTATCAAAATTTTATCAAAAATCAGGTTTTCTTTTATAATTTTTTTTTATTAATATGCCTTTATTTAATCATAAGTATGTTATGAGCCATAATCAAAAGAATTAAACTCATTATAATGATATGAAAAAAGTGCAAATAAACCATTTAAAAAATTTTAAATTACATAAAAAGAACAGGAAAAAAATATAAAAAACCTAAATTATGGGATTTAAAAAATCCTGAAATAAAAAAATAAAAAAAAACTGAAAAAACCTGAAATCTTAAAAAGAAAAAAACTGAAATGAAACAATAAAAACCTGAAATTTTAAAAAGAACCCATATTTTATTTGACTACTTTATTTAATTTAGGTTTTTATTTTTGATATTATTTTATTTTATTTTATTAGTGTATTTAGTTTAATTTAACTAGATTTTATTTTATTTTATTACTATTTTTTAATTTTAGTTTATTAGTTTATTTCGTATTATTTTATTTTACTAGTTTATTTAATTTAATTTGATTATTTTATTTTATTAGTTTATTTAATTTAATTTGATTTTTTTTTTTTATTTTATTTTATTTTATTTTATTTTATTTCATTATTTTATTTTATTAGTTTATCTAATTTAATTTGATTATTTTATATTATTAGTTAATTTTATTATTTATTTTAATTTAATTTAATTATTCTAATTTATTTTACTAGTTTATTTAATTTAATTTTACCTGATTATATTTTATTTAATTTTATTTTTTTATATCATAAAAATGTGCAGTTCATAGTTATAAACAGGGACGGAAAATAATCATAATTTTTAAAATTGTAACCAAAAAATCAACAAGTTATAATCGACATATTTTCTACTGGAACTTATAATAATTTTTTATTTTTCGAGTTCAACCAATAAAGATTTCATAGATTTAATAATTAATACTTGAGTTTTATTTTTTCCCTCAAAATAAAAATTATTATTAAACGATTTTTATTTTTTTGATAAAAAATAGTGATTATTTTATGATTTTTATTTTTTCGCTCAAAGATAAAAATTATTGAGTTTTATTTTTTCACTTAAGAGTAATGATTATTCAAAAAACTCAAAATATCATTTTCTGAGGTAGCGACACTTTAATAAAAGGAATAAGTCCCGAAATTTTTAATAATAATTACCTATAACTAATTATTATTTTTAAGCAAAAAAAAAATAAAGTAATGATTAAATGCTTATTTGGTTTTATATATGGATAAAAGGCTTGATGCCAGGAGTTTCCAGTCAGAAACTCTGATCTTTGCCACAAATGTACAATCATATATTTTTTTAATTAATTTAATTTTTTTTTAATATTTACATGAAGTGTCAATTGAAAAGTGTGTGACTTAAAATTCACTTTTCATAAAACGACAACCGCGCGCTTACAAGAATTTTTCGTTTTGACAACTTTGGACCTTAGTTAATTTGCTTTCATTTTCCCCTTCCCCATTTTTTTTTACATTTTGGCGCATTTCTACTTTTGACAAAATCTAAAAATAGCCAAATTACATTTTTGGTATTTTTTTACCATTTCTCCGCTTTTCTTATAAAAAATCTAAAAATAGCCAATTTTTATTTTAGCCTAACGGTATATCGCAAGAGCAAAGCAAAAAGGTGAAAAATTTCATCTCTTTCTGTGGTAAAAAATTTATTTTGGTGAACTCTCGCATCAAATATTTATTTTGGTGAACTCCCGCATCTCAAGCCTTTCAGAATTTAGTAGTACTAAAAAAATTTAACATTAATATTTGCTCCTTCTCATTTCATTAACATTCTCTGATATAACTTGATTTCAAGAGAAACGAATTTTCATTGATAACTTTTGTTTATAACACTGTGCGACAGCTCAAATCGGTATTCAGTAAAACCAAATGCAAGTGATAGTTTTTGAATTTCATTGAGTTTTTTTAAATAAATACTAAAATTAGGGGTTTATGTATATTTAAAAAAAAATCAGTCGCAATGTGTTATATACACACATTAGTATGTACATATGTATCTGGACTCACTAGTCGGATTTTGCGATTATAGTTGTCTGCATAACCCAATGGCGAAAGAAAAACTTTATCCGATTTTTTTTAATTGAAACTACATTTTTACATACATGCATAGATAAATATATTTAATATGAAATTGAAATTTTCACATCAATTTGAGCAATCTTCAAGCCCATGGTTTCAATTGTTCGCATTTCGTCAGGGTTTTCCCCACAACTTGTTTTTGCTGCAGGGAAGCGACAGAGCAAGTGACGAGAAAAAAATATAGGCGGACACTTATACATATATGTATCTATGCACATACGTATCTATGCACATATGTACATATCAATGCACATATGCACATACATATGTACTTATTTTAGTTGAAAGTACGTTTTGCTCGTCGCTCCCTTCATCGCTCCACTACATTCCTGTCCTTATGGTCTGATTATGCATACTTCGCATAACTTCGCACAACTTCGCATAAACTTCAAACTGTAATTTCGTATGTACTTTGTATGTATTTTCTATGTATTCCATTACCCAGAAATTAGCAGAACTTTTTAAAACTTAGCGATCTGTTGAGTTTAGATTTTGCTGCGATCGGATGTCTTGTTAGGCCGTTTAAATGGAATTGCGCAGATGTTTAATACATACATACATATGTATGCCTTTGCTTAAGGTTATATTCTTTGCCTTTTTTCTATCCAGATCTCTACCTCTACCCTGTTTGTTCTAATTGCATTTGTTCCTTTATCTTTATTTTTATCTTTATACTCTGTCGATAACAAAATCGATAGTAACATCCATCAAAATATCGATAGAAAACCCGATACAAAAATCGATAACAAATTCGATAAAAATGTCGATAAGAAAATCGATAAAAATATCGATAACAAAATCGATAAAAATTTCGATAAGAAAATCGGTGAAAATATCGATAAAAAAATTTATAAAAATATCGGTAACAAAATCTATAAAAATTTCGATAAAAAATCTATAAATATCGATAACAAAATTGATAACAAAAATATCAACAACAAAATCGAAAAGAAATATCGATAACTATCGTTAAAAAATTCGATAAAGATATCGATGGCAAAATCGGTAAAAATATAGAAAAAAAAATCGATAAAACTATCGATGACAAAATCGATAAAAATCTCGATAAAAAAATTCGAAAAATATCCATAACAAAAATATCGATAAAAAATAGATAACTATCGTTAACAAAATCAATAAAAATATCGATAACAAAATCGGCAAATATATCGATAAAAAATCTATAACAAAATAAAATAATAAATAAATATCTTACAAAATCGGTAAAAATATCCAAAACAAAATCGATAAATATCGATAACGAAATCGAACATAAATATTGATAACAAAATCGATGAAAATATCGATAAGAACATCGACAAAAATATCGACAACAAAATCAATAAAAATATCGATAACAAAATCGATAAAAAAATATAAATTATATAAAACGTGCCATACAGATAATTCGCAAAGACTTCGGCCGGATTCCCCTATTGGATTGTCTTTTTTTTAAATGACTCTTAAATCATCTGAATATAACCAAGACGGAGTGCTTTGCGAGTGCTCCGAGAATATACCGTTTTCTGTTTTTTATGTATTATTGTTTTCCTCTAAACGCATTTGCAACTGACATAACATCAACAGCTTTTTTGCGGTGTCCCTTCTCACGAATATTCGGGAACGACGATCTCTTTCTTCTTGAATAAAAATTTCATTTTCATCCTACAGACTAGTTGAAAACTAGATAACAACAAGTAAGAAAGTCTAAGTTCGGGTGGAGCCGAACATTAAATACCCGGCGCAAGTATTAAATATATGTTTTCCACCTTTCCGAAAGCTACCGCTACATGATAAGCGGGTGTATAAATATTAAGTAAACTAGCATCCTTAAATTTCGAAATATTGAAATTTCAAGCATTTCAAGCGTATTTCCTGATAAAGAATTGTTGCAACCTTTTGAGTGAATTATCTTCAGTAGTTACTAAAATATCGCAGTTTTCGTATTTCTGAAAATTACCGTTATATGGGAGGTAGGCGTGGTTATTGTCCGATTTTTCCCATTTTCAATACCATCCGTCCTACGCCAGAAAGAAGTACACGTACCAAGTTTAGTTAAGATATATTAATTTTTACTCGAGTTATCGTGTGCACAGACGGACGGACAGACGGACGGACGGACGGACAGACAGTCACCGCTTAATCGATTTCTCTTTTCATTCTGATCATTTATGTATACACTTGTCTATATCTATCTCGATTCGTTTTGCCTGTTACAAACAACCGTTATGTGAACAAAGTTATAATACCCTTGTGCACAAGTGCGCTCGGGTATAAAAAAACACTTTGACTCCCGTTTCACTGCATATTCAGAGCGCTCCGAAAACACTCATTTGCGGTGTTGCTGTGGGAGTCTCTTATGAGGTTTGGAGCTTGGCTATTGTTTAGGTCAAATCGGACAGCCTTTACATGTGAGAAACGGTTTCGAGTTTTATCAATATACATACACTCTGAATTCTCCGTTCGTTACAAAAAAACGTGGAAAACTGATTCTTAGACTATGGTCAAACAGGGGCCTAATTGGCAATTAAGAACCTTATCATCAATTTAAGCCTTGTTACCCAATTTATAATACAAAAATTCAATTTATTAATTGCCAGTTAATTATTAATTGGCAATTAATTTGTGTCAGATTCTCTGTGCAACCCTGCTAGGTATGTTTAATTTTG
>NW_016162010.1:0-3178 GCF_001687245.7 Rhagoletis zephyria | reverse complement strand
AAAAAAAAAAAAAAATTACCTCCCCCAAAAAATGTTACGTTATTGGTCATGGGGTCAGCACTGAAGTGAGTAGCGACACATATGTACGCGACAATATTCTAGCCGTGACTAAATAAATAAAACGAAATGTCTTAAATATTAAAGCTCTTTATTATAGTTAACTTAAAGAAAGAAAAGTATAACTTTGACTTCAAACTTAGATACAAAAATAACAACTTACCTCCGCCAAAAAATTTTACGTAAGTAGCCGCATGTGGTCAGGACTTAAAAGAGTAGCGACACATGCGTACACGCCGATGTTCTGGCCGTGACTTATTTACGTACCACGCGAGGAGTTAGGAAGCTAGAAAGAGCGCGAGACATTTTTTTCCAACTTGAAATGGCCTTGACCCCATGCGCCTAATTAAGCGTTAATAGAGCGTGCAACGCGTCCATGGCGAGAACCTTAACCAAAGACGATTCGCCCCTGCCTATTGGTGGAATGAAAAAAATTGCGAACTCGCCCAAGTAATGCCAGTATTCAAGACGGCGGTACCAAACGGCGGGAGGTTCAGCCAGTTTTTATTCGCTTCAAGAGTTGTTTAGACAGAAAAGGAAGATGCTAAAAGTAGAAATTAAGAACAGCAAACGTGACTGTTTACTTAATCTGTGCGACGATGTAGAAATAAATGCTTGGGGACTCGCCTATAAGGTCGCCATGGGAACACTCCGTACCCCTGGCCAAATGCCAGCTTCTCCCAGGTTCTTAAAAACATAGTTTCAACACTTTTTCCCACACAATCTGCACTCCATTACATTTCAATAGTACAGCAACCCAGGCCAATTAGACAGAAAAGGAAGATGCTAAAAGTAGAAATTGAGAACAGCAAGCGTAAATGTTTTCTTTAGCTGTGCGGCGATGCAGAAACAAATGCTTGGGGACTAGCGTATAAGGTCGTCATGGGGAAACTCCGTACCCCAGACCAAATGCCAGCTTCTCCTTGTGTTCTTGAAAACATTGTTTCAACACTTTTTTCCACACAATCTGAACTCCATTACATTTTAGTAGTACAGCAATCCTGTTTTCAATGAGGAGGTACAATAAGCATGCAAGCGACTGGAACCATCTAGGGCTCCAGGGGCGGATTACATTCCTAATGTGGCACTGGAAAAAGCGATTAGTAATTCACTGACATCTTCGCTTTCCTGAAACTACTGCTGCTTCCGAAGCCCAATAAACCACTGACCGATCCGTCTCACTTCCGTTCAGTCTGCATGCTACTAGATTCGGCGGGAAATATCCTTGAGCATATTATATACAACCGTCTTAATACTTTCATTGAAGATTGTGGTGGCATATCACCAAATAAATTTGGCTTTCGAAAGAAAAGGTCTACTGTTGACGCAATTAAACTAGTGAAGAATATGGCGGAGGACGCCATAAAAGGTAAACTCTGGAAGGGAGGCACAACACAATACTGCATGATAGTAACTCTTGATGTTAAAAACGTTTTTAACTCGGCACCCTGGCAAAAGATCCTAGCGGCACTAGATGAGCTCCGTGCCCGCGTACCTCACTAGTTTAATCGCAAACTACTTTGATGTGCTCCAATATAATAACCACGAGGATGCCAAAGAATACAAGATTACCGGTGGTGTTCCACAGGCTTCAGTGTTGGGACCAGGGACCGAAAATTTCAATGAAAAAAATCAAAAGGTTCAAAAAATCAGACCAATTTCGAGTATATAAATGTGCATGTTTTTTCATGCTCTGTATGAATCTCTTCCGATTTCAAAATGCNGTACCTCACTAGTTTAATCGCAAACTACTTTGATGTGCTCCAATATAATAACCACGAGGATGCCAAAGAATACAAGATTACCGGTGGTGTTCCACAGGCTTCAGTGTTGGGACCAGGGACCGAAAATAAAGATTATTTCAAAAATTTCACTGAAAAAAATCAAAAGGTTCAAAAAATCAGACCAATTTCGAGTATATAACTGTGCATGTTTTTTCATGCTCTGTATGAATCTCTTCCGATTTCAAAATGTTTGAGCGATATCTATAAAAATTATAACTAAGAATTACATTTCGATTTTAAATTAATCGCTCAAAAAAAAATCATATGTTGAGTTATATTTTTTTGATCAAAAATAAAACTCATTTTTCGAGTGTAATTTTTTTGCTTTGAAGCAATAATTATGTAGTGAGTGGTTTTCTTTTTGATCAAAAATAATCATTGTATTATTTGTTTTATATTTTTGATCAGAAATAATCAGCAGTTTTTGAGTTTCATTTTTTTCATCAATAATAATGATTATTCTTTGAGTTTTATTATTTTGATCGCAAATAAAACTCATTTCTTGAGCGTTATTTTTTCTCTCAGAACTCAGAGACTCTCAAAACGCCTCACTTCACCCAAACTCAACTCACCACACCTCAACTCACCTCACCGCAAGTCATCTCAACTCGCCCTAACTCACTTCACCTGAACTCACCACACCTCAACTCACCCCAACTCAACTCAACTACCTTACCTCAAGTCACCTCAACTCACGTCATCTCAGTTCAGCGAAGCAAATCACAAATACATTTTATTTCTGAACTGATCAGCGCGTATTTGCTAGCCAATTCAACAATATCATGTACACATTCGCGAAAAATGCGAATGTTGAAACAAGGGTTTAAAATGCAAATATTCATAACAGCCCAGTAGAAATCGGTTGTATGCATTCATGAAGAATGCTTGCTATATGAGTGAATTAGTGTGAACAATTCATGCGTAGTCATGAATTTCCACGAATAAATTTAAATTCTAGCGAATTGCAAGCGAATGTACGTTGTCGTTAAGTACATTTCTTGATAAATTTGAAGTGGAATTTTTGTAATATTTTCAGTCTTGTACAAAAATTTTAGTGATCGGACGTGTTGTGTGATACTATTTTCAGCACAAACATACTTTTACAACTTATGCATTTGCATATGGAAGTGCTACTTTTTTGTGTGTCTCCGTATATTAAAATGTATCAGAGAAGTAGCATTTACATATGGGGATACATATCTAGTCAGACTGCTTTAATACTGTTCCATTAATGCATTTTTGTATGTTTGAAACATTAATTCAGCCATATGCATACAGCAGTAGTACAAGCATTAGCGCACACAAGGGGTAGGTTTTGGGGTTCAAACCCCCCCTAA
>NW_016162009.1:29734-46434 GCF_001687245.7 Rhagoletis zephyria | reverse complement strand
TTGTAGAGCATTATTTTTGACTGTAGCAAAGCTCCATTTGGTTGCATGTCGTCTTTGATCCACATACCTTTGAGGGAGCCCACAAGGTGTCTTGGCTGAATAGATAATATTTACGTCATGTGGTTCTAGTATTTTTAGCTCCTCGTGGCTCGATTTGCATTGATGGGAGTTGTCCCAGACTTCACAATAGCTTCAATTCTTACCTTCTGCGTTGTAAGGTGAGGGAGTGTTTTGCTTCTCGCCTTTCTATTAACTTTCGTACATATTCAGCAATTGTGTTCCCCATCTTCCTCTTCTTCTTCTATTTTGCCTGGCGACAATAACCTCAATGGTAGCCATGAAATGCCGTGGAAAAGAGATAGGGCTTCCGGAACACTGCGACCTACATAGAGCGGAGTTGTAAGGCCGTGAACGGGCGCGACTTCCACAAAACTTCCTAAATAAACCAAGCTGCTGATCTCTGGGGCTGTCCTACTCTAAGCCTAAATAAGCTCAATATTAGATTATTAGTATTTGTCATAAAGGGACACTGCCTAATCAGTTGAGAGCCAAGGGGGATTTCAATCCTTCACACACTATCGTCGATAGGAGTTCGTGGTTTGGGCAAAATGCACCGCAGGCCACGAAAAGCGCAGGCTGGTTTTTCGTCGGGTCCAGAGCTTTGTTTTTTTTTAAGACGCATCTCATTTCGTTCGAGTAGAGGGATGGGAGCTCCATTTACTATACATTTGCGTAGGATCTGGTGCGTCAAACGCGCCCTCTGCCCAGTGTCGCCATTCCAAAGCCTTTAAGAATATACCCTTCATAGTTCAAGTATACTCTGAGCGTCTGTTTCCATCTTTGTAGCTGCTGGAACTTAAAACCTTTTGATTTTTACTCTTCTCAAGGTCTACGCGTCACGTTTCTTCACTTCCTTTCTACCGGATTGTGCGTCGAACGCGTGACTGCAGTTTTGCAGCGCAGCTGAAAACCTTAGATAAAAAACTATACGGCTAAGCCCCGACGATCACTTGTATTTTTTTTATGGCATCCAGTAGTTGAAGGAGCCCCCTCTACCGCATTAAAATTTTGACCAGTCGAAGATCGTACTCCTTGTTTCATAAGCTAGGGTTGTTGGTGTATTCATTGGAGTCTGCTTTTATGAGGCAACACAACCTATTTATGGAAGGGTTTTAAAGATGACCATATATTGTATAATCTATTGCGACCCGATTTCTCCAAAACGGATGCTTAACTATCTTCTAGGTATCAGCTGCGGCAGGAAAGTCTTATGTAGGGGTCATATGTACTTACAAACTTTAGTTACGATTCTTGCTACTATTTCGAATATTCATATTTATGGTCTCTTCATCAAAAGCGCTTTTTATCTTGTCCATATCGTATCTCTATATATCTGACCACCTAGTTACATATACCCAGTTCAAGAAAATGCATAATAATTTCCTGTGATTATTTTAAGAAGCCATTCAAGAAGGATATCACTTAAGAGGAGCCTGCCTTCATAAGATATATCATTGCCTACTGTATTACAATGACCAAGAAGAGAGCTGATCAGGGACTGAGAATCGGGGAAGACATCGACTTCTACACTAAAGCCCACCGTAGAACAGTCAGTGTGGCGAGTAAAAGGGATAACCACTCTATCAGCTAATTGAATGGAATGGAGATTCCTTTCTGGATAAGAATTTAGTCTGTAGTCATTTTTGAAGACCATTCTCTTCAGTCATCGGGCATCGAACCTGTTAATTGAATTGTTTCGTATCGATGATTAGGCTACGTCCGAAGTATCTCCTTCCACACAGTCCTGACTTCCTGACCACCTGACCAAGGAAATGAGGTTGAGCACAGTGTTGCAAAATATGGGCTTTTCCGCACAAAATTGGCCAGATGAATTTAATTTGGTGGGTTGGACGGCCAAAAAACAAATCTTGATCGGTTTTGTGATTAATTTATATGTGTAGCACATTCTCCTCCATATATAAGTAGTATGTTCGACATTTTTTTTTTTGTATGGAAGAAAATAATAACGCCATCCGCCAAAAAAAAAAATTATCAAAAATCAACTCGAATTCTTAGCCACTTGAAACTTGCATTTGCTTAAGCTTTGAGCTTCTATGACTTTTGTTAGATAATGAACTGGTTCTTAATAAAAAAATATTAATAAGCATTAAAGAAGCAAAACAAAAATAGCCAAACAATTTTCAAATTGTTTTGCCCCTATTATTTTTCACATGACTGTAAATTTATAATAAGAAACAAACCTCTGTATCTTTATACATATTTGCTTGCCCTCGTGTAAATCTGATATAATGTTTATCAAACACAGCGCATTGGCGTTCGTCGGAACTTTGTGCGGAAACAAATTTTGTCTAGTGGCAACCCTAGTTAAGGATGTCTTTAGGTTCTTCCAATCACTGCCTGTTTATGAAGAGGATATTAAGGTTGACTGTTGTGAGGGAAGTTACTAATTTAGACATTTTCTTAACTTCGTGGTTGTTGTTGTATGCGCTACAAAAACTATATCCACTGATAGTAAAATCGTGAAATGTTAATCACATCAAAGTACATACTATGGGTATTCACACCGAAGCTTGGTACTCGGTTATTTTTTCCCATGTAAATTAGTAAAAATACCAAACACCGAGTTACCGAATACCAAGCACGGTATGAAGACCCCTACTATATTTATTTAGATACCACTCATGGAAAAAACTAACAAGCTTTCGTTGGTTTAAACTCGTTCAAGCTCCTCGTCCGACAGTTTTAGTACCAGTCGTAGAAGTTTTTCTTTCGTAATCAATTACCGCCTAATACCAGCTCATTTAATTTATTCGTGAGTATTCAATTTCTGTGGCAGCCACCTTACTGGCAGAGACTTAAAAAAAAAGTACTACATTATACTTTTTTGACCCGTTGCTATACCTGTGGGAATATAACAAAAGTGAAAGTGAAAATAGATACAAGAAAAAATTGCAAAAAATAAGAACAGTTTCCTTGGTTTGCATGCAAGAAATCCAGCTTTTAATTAATTAACCAACAGCCCAGTTTTTACTTCGCAAGAAAGCTTCCTCCTTTTTTTTGTAGGCCTAAGCAAACTGTCAGCAATAATTTGCGTTTTTCCAGTTTTTATTGCATTTATTTTGCCTGTGAAAATATGCAACTAAACAAACAGCGCCAGCGCTAATTTACTTATGCACCATTGCAGTTAATTGCGCTTGACAGCTAAAATAAAATTAAATGCAGTAAAGTTAGAGAAAAAAATAAAATAAAAAAATGGCGCAAAAAAATAAGGAAAGTGAAAAACTAATGCATAAGTATGCTGAAAGAAGCAGGGTAAAAGTAGGCAAGGAATACCATGTAAACTAGGTACATATGTATGTAGGTACTTATGCGAAGAGCTGTAAAATAGCTATTTAATTGCGCGCCAGCTAAGGTGTTGGATTTTATGTAAACTCGTGTGAAATGTCGTAAGCGCTTTGTTGTCCTCCACGCTGGCAGTGGGCTGGTGTTTGCTGCTGCTGTTATTTACCACTTCAACACCGCTGAATTAATGCATCTCGGAGCGCTCAAATGAAAATAAGTGAAAAAATGCACAAAAGCCACTTTACTTCAGAAGTGCACTTTGCTTGCAAAGTAATTTCATTTAAAAATTTTTAGCTACTGCCGCAGCTACAGCTTACGAAATGGTCTGCATAAAGTGTTTTAACGTTTTTGAAAAAAATTAACCATCAGCGGCGGTATGGGTGGTGAAGAATTTGCGCTATATAAGTATGCTTGCACTTGCTTGGCATGGGATATTTTTTGCATTATTTCTAACTACATATATAGTATATCTATGTACATATGTATGTATGTATGCATAAATATTTATTTCTATGCCATTTTTCGCCATTGAAGGTGAAAGCATTTTCACTTTCCAAAAATAATTTGATGTCATAGCGACCCAATGGCAGCAGTCCATAGAAATGCCAAAGCGCCAGCCAGCTACAATAAAAGCAACAAATAAATAGCAAAATATAACATAATGATAATGACAATAGAGGCGCATATTTATACAACTTAGCATACCCCACAAACATACATACATACATAGCAACTCAAGTTTGTATATAAATGTACATTAGGCATATGACTTACATATGGGTCAAATCGAGGAATGATTAAAGTCGACCATTTTGAGTTTGGATGCATCACCACGTTTATTTTATAATATAAAGAAGTTCTGCTAAAGAGAAACAATTTTTTTCTTAAGTTAGGCAAAATTAAAAATTTCCGGGACTTTGCAAGTTTCTTTTTTGAATATCTCAAAAACTACTATAGCTACAAAAATGGTTCTGATTTCGTTTAAAGGTGATATTTAGAGCTGTAAAGAAAAAATAGATGGGCCATTCCATAGAAAATTTACACCTTAATAATTTTTTTTTGTGTGAAATATTTTTTTATCATCTTTGTCGAGAAAAAGAAGAAAGCTATAGAATCATGATATTCGAAAATCTCGAAAAAAATTACGAAATTTTGAATTCACAAACAACAACTTTTTTAAATTTTAATTAATTAATTTTTTAATAAGCTATCTGTCGGAGAAAATCACCTCGTCTTTGTATTAAAGTGTGAGAAGACAAAACACTTTCTTGCAAATTTCAGAATCTTTTCAAATCAGTTAGTGATATTTTATAAAAAAAAATATCCAAATTTTTTCAAAAAATTCTTGCTTTTATGAATTTTAAAATTTCAAAATTCGATAATGTTTTTATTTTTGGATTTTGATTTTTAAATATATGATTTTGGTTTAGCAGCAAATATTACCTTTAAAACGAAACTAGAACCAACTTTGTAGCATAATATTTTTTGAGTTTGAAAGATTAGTAAAATTTTGAGATTTTGAATTTTTTAAAAGAATCAATTTTTCTTTGCTATATGATAAAAGTAAAGTTCTGGCCCAAAATTCATCCAAATCAAAAGTGTTCAATTGGTCGGTTTGACTCAGTGGCTCATGTCCATGCCTATAGAAAATTCTGAGTCAAGTAGTTTTCAAAATTGATCTGCCCTTAAAAGATATTTTTTCAGAACCAAATTTGAATTTAAAGCACACATGTATACATTTTAAAACCTACTTGAAAAAATGCTCTAAGGAACCCATTTTTGAACGCAGTCATAATTCGGTTAACATATAATTTTAGAAAAAATGTTATATGCCTAGTGTATGTATGTACATATGTATATATACATATAGTATTTGCAATTTAGTCTACACGCTGAGGTGCTGAAGTCAGTCTAAGAGGTAGCGAAATTGTAGCGCTCGCTCACACATTGTAGTTGTTGAAGTCAAATCGAAAGAAGCATAAGGCAAAAACAATAAATAAAAAGACGTAGTAAGTAAATAAAATACATACATATGTATGTATGTATGTTAGTAATTTGAAAAAAATGGTACAATAAATTTGCTATGCAAGCAAAAAATTTGTAGTAAAGATGGTAAAAAAAAGTAGAGCGCCACTATGCTACAGACATGAATGAAAACCTACAAACACTAAATGCGAAAAAAGTGCAAGCTCGCGGGAAAACGGAAAATATTTGAAAAAATATTTGTTGAAAAAAGTGTTCCTGTACTAGCAATTAAGTTAACTGCGTACGATTATATGTATATATATACGTACGCGAGTTTTCTATCCCAGCTAGCACATTTGCCAGACAATTTCTGATATCAGACAAGTCTTACAGGTTTCGTACCGATTTCTGGACGAAATGTCTGGAGAATTTTATTTATTTCTTATCCGATATGTCTGATCGAATTATGTCCGATTTCGGGCATACACGTCTGATAATTCTTATTTTCCATGATTATTTGGTCAGATATCTGTTAGATATCCGTCAGAATCGTCGGTCAGAATTTCCCACGCCGTGTCGGTTAGACTTCCTGTCAAGCTCTCCATACGCTTCTCTGACCGATATCGGCCAAAATCATACAGGTTTTTGACTTTTTTGCCGACGAGTCTGACGGATATCTAACAGATTTCTGGCAATTTTGCTAGCTGGCATGAAGCAGCCAGTGATCGGACTTGTACCACATTGTGGTAGATTCGCCACTTTTTTGAGCATCTACCACATCTACCACACAAGGTCTGAAATCTACCACATATTCGCGTTTTTGAGTAGTTTTATTTTTGCTTGACATAATTTTCTTAATTTTAAGAGCAGAAATTGTCCAACACTAAACACTAACAACAGAGAGGGTAAATAATAAAAATAAATTAATAAATTAATAAATCGTAAAATATAAAAATGTTAAAAAACGGCGATTTTTGTGAAAGCATTAGCAAATTTTAGTGTATCTAAAGTTTCTAAAGCGTTGTTTACTTTTACTTGAGAATTGTCAAAATCTGCAAATCCCAAGTAGCGGTTTCTGGAACGTGCCACACTTGTTCGCTAATTCGTGGTGTGATAAAAAGGAAAGCTGGCAGTACTCCGCAATGTTGCAGAAATCTCTTAAAATATGTTCGAAAAATATCTTAATATGGAAGGAACTGCTTTACACTGCCAAGGAGAAAAATTGCCAAAACTCAACGCAATTTTTAGCGACTTTAATATGGCACTTTATTATACTAAAATTAACTTCTAATTAAAAAGTTTGCCATTTAGGTGAAACCTTGCAGAATTTTTCTTAATCTACCACATTTTTTTCCAGATTCTACCACACAGAATTTTTTTTAAGTCCGATCACTGGAAGCAGCGCGTGCTATACTTTTGGTTAAAGGGGTTGTGTAGGGGTGTGTTGCTGTGGCGTATGAGTAACTTTCGCGAAATGCCAAAGCAAACTATAAAAAGTAGCACCAAATGTCAAAACGGAAGATTGAAATAATGAGGTTGCCGCTACTTAAATTATTTTTTAGCTACATATCTATTATATCTATTAATTTGTGGTTTGTTGTTGGCAGCCAAGTTGTCATTATTATTTCGTTTGGGTTGGTTTTGCTTTTCCTAGGCAGTTTACTACTATCTTTATACGTATGTATGTATGTATGTGCACCCACTCAAGCAAATACTTTTGCGAAAAGAAAAGGCACTCGAACTTATGAGCTCATTTCTGCGTTTGAAAGTTATTACTTATAACGACGATATACAGGGTGTTGGAATGAGGAGTTTCGAAAGAAATTTTTTTAAAATTATTTAAAAATTAATGGCCCTGTTCATAAAAAATAAAGTACCTTACCGCGTGAATAGCAATTGCACAATGGCCTGTCAGAACCTCCACAAGTAGCGATAGCTGAGACGTTGCAAGAAAGATCTGACAACATGTTGGCAAGCAACATGCACGATATGTGAGAAAAATTAAAGGTCTTGGAAGTATTCGAAAGAGCAATTCGACGCGAAATCTGTGGCTCTGTCTCGTAGGCGCAAAGTTAATTACAAGGGCTAACAGAGTGGATATATCGTACAGACTATAGGTTTTCCTCTATAGTATGGGCCAAAACACTATAAAAACTGTCAAGTCATAGGCAGTGTAACCAGATTATCCTGAAAAGTGAAAATAAATTCGTTTTTAAAAAAGGCTACAGCAAATTATACCCTACGGAAATTGAAGGTAAAAATAAATCAGTATATTCATTGTTTAGAAAATCGATGTTTCACAAAACCGATTTTCTGTAAATAACTTTTTAAATCATTCTCATCAAAAGACATACATATATGCAGAAATAAGTTTAGTTTAGTATAGAAAAAATGCATAAATTTTAATATTTTGTACATCAGAGTATCGAATCGAATAGTAGAAATACGCTTTAAAGCAAATTTTTTAGTACTAGATATTTTTTAAAAGGCTAAGGAAGTATTTGCTCTAAAATTAGACCTTTGCACTGCTGTTGTAATATTTCAACGGTAGATAGTAGTTTTTGAGGTATTAAAATTTTTTAATAAGCTTAGGTGCTTATTTTTATAGTTCCGGTCCGAGTTTTATTATGAATTTTTTAAGTAAAAAAAAGCCAGAAAAAAGCCACGAAGTCAGTTCTAAATTTCTGAGGCTATTTCATAAAACTAAATGCTAATTCTAGCCTTAAAAATGCGCACCTGGTCACACTGGTCATAGATAACCTTTTTTTTATTGGTCCCATGTTCAACCGCGACCATAGAACTCTTATTTTATTCAAACAATCGAGAGAGCATCGAGAGATAATCTCCGGTAAAATCCCGATAATGACATTATAATCAATTAGCAGGTCTAAGCACCAGACCCAGAGTTCTGTTCAAGTGGGTCAAAGTTGAAGGACAGCATAGATGTGGGTGTTTACAGACCCGATACTAAACTTTATATTGCAATAGGCAGATAGGCCAACAGTCATTCAGATCGAGGTCCCAGAAATCTCTACCAATGTCAGATTAAACCTTAAAAAGGATTTGAAAGCCACTTATGTAAATATTTCTTCAGACTTACAACAAATATTCTAGGTCGTAATATCTCTGTGTTGCTCTTTGCTCTTTGTTATCAATTCCACCTTCACATACATCTGTATGTACATTTATATATTTTACAACTTCACTAAATTTAAAAAATGTTGTAAAATACGCTCTGTTTCTTTTATCGCTACAACCCAACTATTAATGACTCTGTCAAAAAGGTGCCATCACACGCAAATCTTCGTAGTGCTAACTAATGATTACCTTGCAGTTTGTTGGTGCTGCGCATGTGCAAAAAGCGTAAAGTGTCTTTGAAATCTTGGTCACTTAAACATATGCTAAGGTAATTATGAAATTAAAAACTAATGAATTACATGTCATAACCACAGTTGTTCATTAGTTTACAACAAAATAGGCGAAGCATGAATATAATCAAGATTTGAATGCAACTTTCCGTTATGTATGCATGTGTAAGTGTGTTTATATGCATTTACGGGTGTAAGTACTATGTTGAAAGCTTTTGCTGCAATTATTGCAGACAAAAGAATTAATTTTTTAATTCAATTTACACAAGCATTTTGCAATGAGGCAATTACAAATATGAGAAAATTTAACTACAGTTGTCAGTGGCTCAATATGACAGAGTCCAATGGATATTTAACTGAAAGCGATTAGTCAGATATTTCTGAAAGGCGTTTTTTTAAATTTGGTTTATCAAAAGCAGTATACATATATTTTCTGGGCAGCCTAAGTTACATCAGAAACTGAAAAATCTCAAAAAATGCTGCACGATCTTAAAACTTCCAAGAACATTCAGAAAAGTCAGAAAAAATACCAAAAATACACGAAAAAGTCCTGCTTCAAAAGCATTTTGAGACCTGAAAATTCACAATAAGAACTATAAAAGTATAAAAAAAAAACCAAAATCTTAAATAGTCTCTAAAACATCTCGAAAAGTCTCCGAAAGCGCGAAAAAATTCCAAAAAGCCTTTAAGAATTAAAAAAATAAATCATAAGTTTTCAAAAAAATCCCAAAAAGTACCGAAAAAATTCCATAAAAATCCGAAAACCCCCGAAATATTCCGCAAAGTGAAGAAAAACTCGTTAAGAACCAAAAAATTCCGTACAGTCAAGAAAAATTCCCGAAAAATCGAGAAGAAGACCGGAAGGTTCCCAAGCTTTCGCAAAAAGTTGGATTTTGGTTTAAATGTATTTTTGAAATACCTCAAACGGTTTCGAAATACCCGTAAATTCCCGAAAACCCTCAAAAGAGTCCGAAAGGTCTCGAGGAATACACGCAAATTTCCTAAAAATCCCGAATAAATCCATAAGGTCCAGAAGAAAATTCTGAAAAATCTCAAAATAGGGCTGAAAGCATGCACAAAAAGCAAAGTTTGGGTACACATGTGTTTTAGAACCCGAAATTTCGGAAAAGCTTTCGTAAAAATCTCGAAATTGGCCGAAAGTTCCACAAAAAAAAAACGTGCCGTAAGCTGTGGAATTTTCCAAAAAGTTTCCGAAACAAAATCTTAAAGTCAAGTAAAAATTAGCGAACAACTCCGAAAATGGTTATGATTGCAATGTATTTTGAAAACTGAAATTTACGAAAGAATCTCAAAAAACTAAAAAAAAAAGTTTTCAAAAAACCCATAAATTAACGAAAAATTCCGGAAACTCCGGAAAATAGTGTCGAATGAATAAAACAAGTAATTTTTAGCAAAAAAAAAACCGACTATATCTATATCTATATATATTTTATGATCCAATGATCGGATAACCAAATTAGTATGGGACCACCTCTGATACACTACCTTTCCGTTGCAAAAAGAATTATTGAAGTCGGTTGACGTGATGCAAAGTTATGCGGTAACATTCATAAAAAAAAAACAAAAAAAAAATATTCCGACGAACTGATAACCTCCTCCTTTTTTGGAAGTCGGTTAACAAAGACAAGTGGATAGTGCCGAAATAGGCCAAAAGGTTTTAATACATTTAACCAGAAAACCGGAAAGTTATCAAAAAGTCCTTAAAGGTCTCGAAAAGTCCCGAAAAAATTTCTGTAAGCATCCTGATAAATAAGACGAAAAACAGTGGAACTTTGCCTTTTATTGTCATAGTTGCTTACTAAATTAAATTCAATAAAAATGGGAGTTTTTATTCTAAGGCTTTCAGACTTTAAAGCTTTTATTAAAAGACCATAATATATATGACAAGTAATTTGTAGCAAAAAAAAACCGACTTCAACTCTCATATAAAAAAAATATATATATATATATATATCTCATGATCCACAGTAGAGCCACTAACTTCTTATTTTCCGTTCCGTCTCAGCGATAATTAAATTTATTTCTATTATTAGGACAAAATTTTTGAAGTGCTGATGTCACTTCGGCAAGCAATTTACGTCGATACTACCATAGAGCAGCAGAAATGCCTTAACCAACTTGGCAAACCCATCTCTGTCTGCAACGACTCTATGCCAATCGATGTCTCTTTTTCGATTGTCGTTTTAATTAGCTTTCATTGTACAGAATTGGCAATTGGCAAGCGACAGTTAGTGACGGACTAATGCCACCCCATACCATGAAGAAGAAATCACTAACCGACGATTGTTTGGCAGCGCCGCATTGATATTGCTCCAATCTGTTACAAACACTTGAAAAAAGCACATACATATACATATGTATATATTTTATATAGTAAGTGTATGCAATGCCATAGTAAAATTGTATATGCTTTTATATGTATGTATATGTTCATCTGTATTCATATTCAATATTCATAATATCAAGTATTAAATTGTCACGCGCCTCTTCCTCTCCTGCGTACTCTGTGTTCCCACTTAAGTAATTTGCTGTGTTTGCATTTTTCTCTCTAACAATTTCCATCGGTTGCTGACTGCCTCGTTTGTTAATTGTTTGCTTTGTTATTGTTTTTATTGTTATTGTTGTATATTGTTCAAATAGTTTGACAGCTGTGATAACAGTAATTTATGCAGCCCACACAATGTCTTCCATACCAGAGAGAGTTTTGAAGCAAGAGAAACGCAACGACACATAGACAAGAGTCAATTTTATTTTTGCCACATTGTCAACGCTGTCAATACTCTTTACTAAATGTAATTAACTACACATGAATAACACCAGCAAAAAAAAGTAATCGTTAGATTTTTACTTACTATAAAAGTTTCGTGGACGTAGAAAGTTGGTCGGCTGCTGTGAGGTATTTGGTACTCTCTTAGTGTGCATCGACTGACAGGATACATACTATTGTATCCAGCCACATCCTTATTTTTCTACTCATTTGACACCAAAATCGCTGGTCGAGACTAAAACACTTCTCCAATTGCCTCTTTTCTTTGTGAAGTTACGCCAACTGTACTTCGTCCCTCCAGTGAGTTCATGAACGCTCTTAGTTTCGTCAAAGATTTCGAGCCAAAACATATTTTAACCAAAGCATCATCACCCATACATCCGACTATCAAAAGACTTCTGGTTTTCGGTAGTTGTCAACTATGAGGACGGTAAGCATCGAAGGCTTTCTTGATCTTATGACTGGAGAATTATTAAGGTAGATGGTCCCAAGCGCCAGTCACTGGTTGCTAATATTTCGTTCCTGCTCTTCTCCTGTCATGATTTAACCTATCGCTAGGAATAACTCAAGCTACGTAGGAGCCAGTAAGTCATTCCCAATCGTATCCTGCGAATGCCGATTTATACTAAAGCCAGCCTTTCGACATAAGCTACTTTTCGATATGAACACAGATGTATTTATAATTTTATATGTACAAAGTTAATACAGTATTTACAAACATCGGTATTGGTGCTGACAATAGCATATCAAATTCGAACAGTGACCTTCCTTCCAGCGATCAACGAACGAACATAACGAACAATGTACGCACCAAAAACAACAATAACAACAATTAGTTAGAGTAAGTATTAAATAGCCGAAACATAAGTTGTTAACCAAGTTAACCAACAGTGCAATTGGGTCGCACACTATGCGTACAATAATGTGTTTTAGGTAGCATTAAAGCGGCCAATCTCGAAAAGCAGGGCAAATATGCGAAAAGTGAACGAAACAGAAACAGCCAAACGACAAGTAAATATTTATGAACTATGTATAACAGATAAATAATGAATAGATCAGCTGATTAATTGTTCAATAGATTGAGTGATGATGAACTGACGTATTTTTTGACTGACCGAATGGGGCTGGAAGATACTCGTAGTTTAGCTTGCAAGTTTTATGTGTAACAAGAGGTGGTAACTTGAAATCAAAGGCTAACAATAAGTGGCCTTTACGTCAATTTATTGTGGTCAGACGCGGTAGATTACGGGGAATACCTTCGTGCATTTATATGCATTGCTGCATTATTGGAGCAAAGTAAATATGTATGTATGTATAAATATTTCTGCGAAGCATTGAATTAATATATTTATTTATACTATTACTTGTGTGCCCATGACCAAAAATGCCTTTAGTTAGCTACCATATTGTTGTCTATTTGATCTTCATTTTAACCTCGAATATAATTTTCACGTGTTGTAATCTGCAAAGCGAGAAAAAAGTTACATGAATTTGCAATTTTGCATTCAACGCCCTCACATGAATATAGTTATGTACATATGTATGTATATATGTATCGTCAGAAATGCAATATCATGCGCTTAAATTACAGCGCTTTATGGCTGCTAAGCAGCAATTTGTTTGGTACCAATTAAATTTGTAGCAACTGCAAAATATATTTGCCACAACAAATAATACCGCGAAATTATTACATAGTACAGTAGCACCGAGAAATGCTATACATACATATAATGTAAATGAACAACTGGCAAATGGTACAATTGGACAAATATTCATATATAAGTAGCAACATACATACATACATATTTACCTACTACGTACCATTATCTAAGTTCAACTAGGCCAGAACAAGCGCAGAAATGGTCGTAAAGGTTTCGGTTGATTATCATTTAAAAACTAGATATAAATTTTTAATTTTTTTTTTTTTTTGAAAAAAAGTCACAATGAAAACTGGACATAACTTTTGGTCAGTTAAAACCTGGCCATAAATATTTGAATAAAAAATTGTGCGAGAATTGTTGGTCATTTGAAAACTGGACATACATTTTTTGTGAGCTAAAAATATGACCAAGAATTTTTTACTTTGAGAAAAATAGTCACAATAAAAACTCTATATAAATTTTGATCACATAAAGCCTGGCCATATATATTGGTCCCTTTAAAACTGGACAAAAAATTTTTGATAAATAAAAAGACTGGACAAGAATTTTCGGGCATTTGAAAACTGGGCATAAAAAATGGCCAAGAATTTTATATCATTAGTTTGAAATTTTTGTATTTTCACTTTGAGAAAAATTGTATGGCCCAAAAATTTATGTGCACCTTTTTCTTTTACCAAACAATTTTTCCAAGTTTTTGAATTGCTAAAAATTTCTACCCAACTTTTTAATCAATAAAGTAGCAAAATGTTTTGTGCAGCTTTTAATTTACATTTTATACATTTATTAAAAAGCAAAAAAAACAAAAAGGTAAGTTACTTTCAAGTAAAAAAAGTATGATAAAATTTGTATCTGAGATTTTTTAAGGTATTTATGTCATTTTATTGCAAGGTAGTTAGTTATTTAACCACACATTGGTGTACGTATTTTTATCTATGTATTTATATGCACATACACACCACAAGTGGCTTGCCATATTTGGATCATACTTATGTCAGTATTTTGTAATACATTAGCACCAAACTGTTTCTCATTCTTTAAAAAGCTGCAACCTCATTTTGGCAAAGAAATTTTATCTTTTGGCCATTGTTGGCTGTTTCTTGGCTGTTTTTCGGTTTTCGTTAGATGAAATCCAAAACCAACAACCATAACTAAATTCTATACATCCATACTACACACTACATATGTATGTAGTTATCTGAAGAATTTCTTTTTGATTGGCACAAAAGTACCGCTTTTATATGTTTTTTATGTTCTTGTTCATATTTCGTTCATCATTATTGTTTTGGTACACATACATATGTACATATTGTAACTGATACAATAATTGCGATAATAGTTAGGTACATGCACTTAAAAAGCAATTAACTAGAAGTAAGAAGAATTAAAGGTACAAATAATCAGATTCCAGATAAAATGCGTTATTGAAATGTCTCTTCTATGAGTGCGCGCTCTTTTTGATAAACTAATAAAGTTTTATTCACTACATTCTTCAATGGCTTAAATGAATTTTCGGTCCCCTGCTATTTTCGATAAGAATCATTTGTGCTATTTTCTAGGTAATTACTGCAGCCTCTTTCACCAGTCGATTCCGATTCTCTATACTGCCGTCTTGTGATGCGATCTGAAGTTGAAATATAGAATAATCGATTTAATATACTTAATAAACTCCTTTCGAGTGAATTCATTATAGATAGACGAGATCCCCAATTTCTTAATAATTTCTGTGTTCGATGGCTGATCGATACATATAAAATTCCCTATTACTTACTAGTTCCAGTGTTCGGTCGCTTTTCGAAACTTTCTGTTTTGAATGACTCAGAATTCTCGATGACACCTTGATTCGCACCTGAAGTAATAACGAGATTTTTTTTTTATTGCTGAGAAGGTTTTATATGTTCATTTGGGTTAGAAATGTTTTGACGCTCGAATTAGCCTCAAGAAGGACACCGAAGGTGAATGCAGCTCCCTGGGATTGCTAAGCTCACAGTAGCCTAGTTTTAGGGTTATTTGTTTGTGTAGTTATACTTTTTTATTCATATTGCAACAATAACTAAAATATACTGAAAAATATAAAATTTTACATTATTTTAGAAACATTATTTTTTAGAAACCTAAACTACATTTTTTGTCATTAAAAATTTAGATTAAAATTTTTTGGTTTTTTAAGAACTCCACACACACTTTGGGTCATTGAAAAACTGAGCATAAAATTCTGATCATTCAAAAAATGGATATTAACATTCAGAGATATGAAAAAATAGTTAGTCACTTAAAAACTGGGCATACAATTCAAAAACTGGACATTAATATTGAAACACATTAAAACACAATTCCCTGCTACTCAAAAATTGTACATAAATTGTTTGTCATTTAAAACTGGGCATAAATTTTTGTCTTAAAAAATGTGCATAAAGTTTTTGTAATTTAAAAATTTTATCAATTTTTCCATATAAAAACTGGACATAACAAAACTTAAATAAACATAAAACTGAGCTTAAACGTTTGATCATTCAAAAACTGGACGTGTATTTCTGTACATAAATTTTTAGTCATTAAAAAAATGGACACAAAAGTTTTGGTCATTAAATAATCTAACATAATTTCTATATTTTCAATTTGGATATCAATTTTTGGTCACTGAAAATATGGGAATGAAGTTCTGATTATTCAAAAACTGGGCATTAACATTAATATCCAAACACATTAGAAAATACTGTAAATAAATTTTTGTCAAAATGTCCGTAAAATTTTTGTCATTTAGAAACTGGTGAAATTTACGCCTTGGACATAGTAAAATTTATATAAATATACTTAAAACTAAGCTTAAACTTTTGTTCATCAAAAAACTTGACTTAAATTTCAGGACATAAATTTTTAGTCATTAAGAAAATGGACACAAAATTTTTGGTAATTAAAAAATCTAACATAATTTCTTTATTTTCAAATTGCATACATCTATCATACATTTTTTATCGTAGACATTTGCTAAATATTTATGTTAATTTTTACTTTCATTTGATGTGTAAATGAAATTCTAATTATTTTTTCTTGTGCATATTTATTTTTATGTAGACATACGTAAGTAAAAATGTACGTTAATACTTAATCATAATTTCTGAACTACCGGAAAAAATATTAATTACCTCGAAAAATATTCTCATTATCATAATAAATAAAGCTATATAATAAATCACCTTTGTGAATAGCCTTGCAATGGGTATTTTTCTGCATAAAAAAGTATGTATCTTTTGTTTGTGTTTTTATTTTCATTTTGTATATTGTGAGACATTGATATTTAATTAGTAATAAATAATATTAAGTGGATTCATAATTCTGCTGAGAATGCCCAAAAAATATGAATGGAAGTTTAAGCGTCTTCTTCTTCTTCTTCTTATTTGGCGCTGTAACCGCCTAAGCGATTTTGGCCGAGTCCAAAACAGCACGCCAGTCATTTCTCTTCTGTGCTAACTGACGCCAATTGAAAATGCCAAGTGAAGCCAAGTCCTTCTCCACCTGGTCTTTCCAACGCAGAGGAGGCCTTCCTCTTCCTCTGTT
>NW_016162009.1:0-28523 GCF_001687245.7 Rhagoletis zephyria | reverse complement strand
GCGGGACCCAAACCCAGCGCACGCGAAGTTTTACGCCTTCTCACTTTAGCTCGCTCCCAAACGGGTGTTTGGTTGCTACCCAGAGGATACGTGGATATAAATATCCGGACGTTGTGAGCTGCGATTTGAACCGTACGCACAAGAATCGCTTCTGGCCACTCCCAGGTGAATGGCAGTCAAAAGTTTTCCACTTCTGCGCACGGAACCATCCTCCAGTTTAAGCGTCATTTCCACTTAATTTTAATAAATGTTTGCTAATTTATAGATACATTTTTCTTATGAACAAAGTATGTTAATCTTATATAAGCTAAAAAGCTTGTAACAGCGTACACACCTTCATATTTATTATTTATCGTTCAACTCTTCCTTACTTTGTGTTGTGTGGATTTCCTGAAAGCCTCGTGCCGCAAAAAAACCCACCAATGTATCAAAAGTTTTCTTTTTGTAAGCATCGCCTGCAACCCTCTACCACCGTCTCTACCCAAACTGCCGCTGGCTGCTGTGTTGCTATTGTTGGCAATAGCTGTTGGCCAATTCTCACATAATTCGCAGTTAATGTGCTGTAGTTAAAAACACACGACTTAGCTTCATCTACGCTCCCCGGCGTATTCGCCCGCACCGCTGAGAAACTCTTCATAAACCATCTTCAGCAGCGAATCAACATAATATTTTTCTGAGTTTCGCTTGCTTTATAATTATTAATATTTTTGTTTGTTTTTTTTAGCTTCCCATTTGTTTCCATTTTGCGCTATTGTTGGCTTTATATCAATTTTAGTCATTTCTTAGTCTTTTTTATTGCTTTTTGTTTTCGCTGAACATGACCCAAGTCTTTCAAGGACGCCGTTAATCATTGCTATAGTTAGTTGTATACAAGTACATATTCATATTTGAATCTGCGCTCACTGATTTGTACTCATAAGCAATTGCCAAACTGCCTGACTAATTAACAAATTTCCTTCTACAGTATACACTCATAAATATATAACTACATATGTACATACATACATGCATGCATATGTAGACATATTCGTTTGATTTGCCCAAAGAGTTACCGCCCTCCCTAGACACATTCGTAATTGGACGGATGGCTTAACATGGCAACCCGCCAGAGCAAACTACATATATGGGAAGTTTTCAAGCTGACCGTTTTGATGCATACTGATATGTGATTTTTGTTTAGCATTTTACGTACAAATTATTTACAATATTATTTGCGGCTACTGAGGGAAAATATTATTTTATTTGGAGACTTTGACAAACTCGTGCCAAGAACGACTTTTCGCAGGCGGCATATGTCGGTATCGGAGTGCTTCTCCATACTGGTTGAAAACTGCATTCTAAACCATAATCTCGCAAAAAGGAAGAAGTGTTCAGATGATTCCGCTTAGTCGTCATCCAAGCTGCCGCGACAGTGTCGAGGATCCGGTGTGATATTTAGTCTCACCGCCTGCATATCAATCGTACAGAGTGCTGTCAATAAGCACACCAGTATTGAGAGTTTCGGCTTATTGAGCCTAAGTGTAAGCCTAACCGGCTCCGTTCCACTCGCGGAAAGAAAGATATTCGCTAAACTGACACGAGACTCAACTGTCCACGGTACACAAACCATCTCTTTTCTCAGTGAGACCGTCTCGAAAGTACCTTGCCTGACAAGCTTATCCGCCAAAAACTTGCGATATAACTATGGCCTGGCGTCGACCTAAGTCCGAGATGCGTGGATGGAGCGAGAGTTCAGGCGTTCACCCAACCATCTTTGAGCCTACCAAAGGCCTTGCTAGCTTTCAGAGTAAAAATTTACCTATCTTGCCTTGGAAAACGCTACTGCTATATGGAAGCCCAAATTTAAGGTTGATGAAGAGTTCCCTGCAAAAATACTTACCTCTCACTCACCTCTAAAGTTCCCTCTGAAAAAAGAGCTAAGCAACGTAGACGTTGCTACGGCAGTCGCGTTCATGTAATCTGAACGACCCAGATATTGGTATATCTGGCCAACAACTTGCGCTCCAATTGATTTTCCAAACTTTTTGGTTGGTACAAAGTAGCCTCTAAGAACATTAAAGAGTCCAAATCATGCGTCAGTTAGGTATCCGGTTGCTTGCATTACCTGACCTACTTTGTCAACGGTCGTTAAATTTGACGCTAAAAACCAGGGTGAGAATGGTCCCATGAAGCTGGCCCTTTTTATTCGCTTTATCTTCTACCAGGAAGCGCGGACTCTATAAAATACTATGGGATTAACAATGATTTCAATGAAAATTATCTTAAGAGAGGGCAGTCAACTCTCAACAATAGCACCCTGCAGCAGTATGGGGCCACTAATTACTTCTTTACTCTTTCCGCAATGTTAGACTTCAACGACAGCTTCCTATCTAGAAGCGAGCCCCTCCTTTCCAGCTACTCTAGCAGGTCATTTACAAATACAATGCAAAGAAGGTGTGAGAGGATGCCACCTTGTGGTTTTTCTACTTTAAATGGTATTCCGCCATAATAGTTTTGCCTTAGAGCATGCGGTTTCGAATGCCAAACCTGAATAAGGACACTAAGGAAGATAACATTTAAGAGTAGCCAATTAACCAAATTTATTTCGTACTCAAGTTGTTTAAGCGGCTCTTAGGGCTGCATATCTGAGACAGGTCGTACAATTAATCGTGCTCTTAATATGACCGTCTAATGGGAAAGTCAACAGAGACCGCCCTACTGGAAGTGGTTTGCACGATTGAGAGCTCGCTCTACCACAAAGAGTTTACTATGGCTTCCCTTTTATATATCGAGCGTTCCTTTAATAATACATGAGGCTGCCTCCGGTCGTGGATCGTTTTCAAGGATTACTGTAATATCGGTCACAGAGCATATGGGTATCTTGCGCGGCTAGTTCAGAGAAATTAAAAGCAAAATTACTCAAAATTTGTAATTTGAAAGCTAAGCGGAGGTAGAGATATACAAGATCATATGGGATTGCCAGAATACCTAGTACTCACTTAAAACTAGAGCTATGATAGGAATAAGCAAGGAAAATACCTAAAATCTCGCGAATGTGTCCACAGCATACATTTAGCAGGTTCGGCCACAGTTGCAAGGACCCAGACTCAAAGTAAACGGCTGCGAAGTGAGGGCCTTTGCAAGGGTGAGACGAAAAGCACTCACCCACCCTTCCTGCAGAGTAATTCAGAGTTAAGTCATCTTTCTCTGTATTATATACAAAAATCCATTATAAATCCACAGCACTTAACACAAAAAACCCTAGTAACTATGATGTATTTGGGGCGTTTCGGTTAAAGCAGTCAAATGATAATGTAATATTGTAGCTGGTGGCTAAAGTGTGGATAAAATTACAACCAAGCTTCGAAAAATTGATTAATGGATTTGTTAAAAATATTGAAGAGAGTTTTTTAAGCTGTTAACCTCAGCTCATTTACTAAATTTTTATTTAAGATTAATGAGAAAGGGAAGAGTAGCCAGAAGATTAGTTTTAGTGAAGCCTATGTTTAGACAAATATATGTATTTATGTGTATATGTATATTCACAAACACTTATATATACATTAGGGTGCCTCGCTAAATAAAGGTTGCAGTTTTTTCGCCGGAATTATAAAATTTATTATATTTAAAGACTTGCATCAAAATATTTCGGAAAAATATTATAATTTAATTGAGACCAACCGATTTGAAAATAGCTCCGAAAATCGAGTTTTTTATAAAAAAAAAAAAAATTAGTTTAAAAATATGTTTTCCAAAATAATCAATCCGCTCCGATGATAGAACGGTGCAAGTTTGAAAGATCTGCATAAAAATGTTAGAACATTTTATCAACAGAATCAAAATATTTAATTAGATTTTTGGATATATTTTCAAATCGGTCCAGCTCACGTAAATATTAAATATTTTTCCGAAATATTTTGGCGAACATCTGAGAAGGTAATATATTTTATAATTCCAATTGAAAACCAGTATCACATTTTATGGAGAGTGATGCACCTTAATGTTCATGTATGCATACCTTCCTGTTGTGCTTTGAATTGTTCAATGTTTTTGTTTTCATGTAAGCCTAATTAGTAAGTTTTTATGTGCTCTTCAAATGAGGTCAGCTCTGACTATGATGGAAATTTCTTAATTGATTTCCGAAATTAAAAAAAAACCAAACTTATAGCGATAACAGTAAAAATGTAAGAAAATATATAGCTTATTATTTTTATTTATTTTTGGCAATCTGAGCTTTATACAAGCCCAGTTGACCCCATTCTCCAGCGGACTAAAACCTACGCTCGCATATAAGTAATATACAAACCGTTTAAGTTACGACGCCAACACAAACAATGACTGCGACTAAGTAATTAGTTAGTAATATAGATATATGCATTAGGGTGGAGCTTAAAATATCAACGTCATGGGGTACCGTTTTATTTTGTTGCACGTACAATCCTTATCCGTGAAATTTTCAAAACTTAAAAAAAAAAATTAGGGATTTGAAAAATTTTATATTTTAATCGCAAAACCTCAACAAAGCTTTGACCTTAACCAGTTGTAACTCAGCGAGTTTATGAATGTCAAAAGTTTGTCGAATTTTCGGAAATACAAAATTTTAAATTTTGTTTTAAACTTTAATATTTTCGTGGATGTCTTTATTTTTTTATTTATTTTAAGTACCATCCTATCATACAATACGTAAGCGTAATTTCGATGATTTTTTTTTGTTGTTCCAAAGTTCATTGTATATCAACGTAACTTACCGCCCTAATATCAGTAAATTAAAGCTCATCAAAAATCATTGAACTCTTGCCACGGAAGTATTTTTAACCGACTTCACAAAAAGGAGAAAGGTTATCAATTTGTCGGAATATTTTTTTTATGTATGTTACCGCTTAACTTTGGACGACATAAACAGATTTTTATAATTCTTTTTTTAAAGGAAAGGTGTTACCTCACAGGTGGTCCCATATTAATTTGGTTTAAATCCGATCATCGGATCATGAGGAAATTAACGATAATCTTAAATTTGTATATGAGAATAGAAGTCAGTTTTGTTTTTTGCTTAAAAATTACTTGTTTTTTATATCCGAATGTAGGAGTAGGAAAAATGTAAAAAGCCCTAGGTTTAGCATAAAAACGGAATTTTTTCGAAATTTCCTTGCAAAAATACTTCCAAGGCAGAAGTGTACGACGATTTTATTTTTTTTTTGCTTGTAAGCTGGTACGGTCTAATGTACATATATTTGAGATTTTATACCCATAACTTAAGAATATACAATGCCTCAAAAACCTGAACGCCAAGTGTCAAATGTCGCATGCTTTAGCACACCTCGCTCCCAATTATTGTTGCAATTTCTAAAAGCCGCCAATCTCTTAACCCCATTACTGTTCGCAAATCGTTTAAAATTTCAAATTCGATTTCGCTATCATTTCACTCTCAATGAATGAAATGATTGAACGAACCGACGACTGACTGATTGCTATTTAGTTTGCATTTTGTCTTTCTGGTTGTAATCAAATTGCACAAACGTTGTCTGCCGCTGCTGCCGCTGCCGCTGCTTGCCAATAGTATTTGCCCCAATTAGCTATGTAACTGGCTGGCTAACTAACATACTCGTACATTCATACTACGTACATATATACATATTTACTTGGTAAAAACCACCACGCAAACGCCAAGAGCGACAGCGTCATCGCCATTGCGCCAACAAAACAACTGCTACTTAAATGCCAGTCGTAACGCCGCCAACAAATGCGGGCTTTTAGCCAAAAACGCTTACCAAGCAGCATACCTACAAATGTACAGTGTACTATAAGTACGGTGACCATCCGTTCTGTTTTTTGCAGGACCGTACTGTTTTTCGAAGGTCGGTCCTGCGTAGTTTTTCAAACCTGAAAAACTTGAAAATGTACTGATTTTTTCCAAGTGTCCTGCCTTTGTCCCGCATTTTATTCGTTATTTCAAAATTATCGGACAATGGATGGATTTTTTTCAAAAAAGTGTTTTTTGGTACTTTTCGTAGCTTTTCTTCAATATCTCATGAAAAAATCTCCAAATCAATGTAAGCGACTTACAGCTCGAAGAGTATTGATGTGCCTCTTCCCAAAATATATAACTTGTGGCGACTTCAATGAAAATTATTAGTGCTACAGNACTATAATGCAATCACGTAAACGGCGGTGGCGTTGATTGCTGCTGCTGCCACTGCGTGTTGTTGATGTTGTTGTTTCGCATAGAGTTATTATTGTTTATTGCAGTTAGCTGGCTGACACCGGCGACGCTTTTGCGGTAAATGTGGACGTTTTTTTTCTTCAAATTTTTTATTACTTGCCACTTTTAAATGGAGGACGCCAATGGGGATGGCTTTTGGGCTGGAGAAAATTATGTAATGTGTATTTAAGTAGGCATTATTTTCACGTTACTTTAGCGTTGTTTTCATTTCCACTTCAGTAAATTTTACATATAATACTATATTCGCAAGCGAAGAAAAGCTTAAATAAATAGGCGTACATTGTGAAACGCGGAAAGGAAACGACCGACTACGATAGAGCTTAATCCCCAGAGAAGTAGTGATTCGTGGGAGATACAGTCAGAATAATGCCTTAAAGCCAATAACTACAAACCAGGAGACTACACCCTATGTTAGGCGGGAGAATAAAAATACGAAACGCGTCCGATGGCCTATAGCAAACAAGGTTCCTTATGTACATATCTGAGACTTGGATATCGATAGCTTACGATCTGGCTCGAGCCCAAGTTTGACCATAGCGGGAAACAATTTTTGGTTAGTCTTTGTCCGAGAGCTGATTTTAATGAGCTCACTTATAGAACACAAAAGCTCAACGCTATGCCCTGAGAAAGTATTTCTAAAGAGGCTGCTATTCTTTAAGATATTTTTGGTGATCAAAATTAGCGATAGCAAATGTTGGCATCCGGCTGCTGGATGCACTGCTAAATCTATCGCCACTTAATATTTTTATCCGCGGGCAGGTCCATAAAAGCACCTGTACGCTTGAAAGAAATTGGTGAGATACAGTGTGGACCGAGGCGAAAATTGCTGGAGACAGAGATTTACACTTCAATGTATTTTCAATGCCACAGAATAGTATGCCACGGTTGCCTTTACTGTAGAGTTACCACACTTTTGAGTACTCCGAGGCTGAGTAGAATTTTTACTTATGGCTCCAAAGTGACGTAGGGTGGGGATCTAAATCATATATAGAAAGGAAGGGGAAAAAACTTCACTTTTTTCTTGAGAAACATGCCTCGCATATTTCGAGCCGCAGTTTTTAAAATCCTCAATAGTCATGGACTCCGTTGTGGAAAGAGGTGGAGAAACAGTAGTTTACGTAGTATCTGTAGTGACGACAGCCAAGTTGCACTGAAGTCAGTGCAAGTCTCGACCAAATTATTAAGTTCGTTATGCTTTTCCTACAAAACCTGTGGCTGCTCCGGATTCCAGAAGTCTAACTATTTGGTCAGAGAGGGCTCGGGCCAGGGATTCCTCGGTCCGCAACCAGTCATAGCATGCCCACCTTCGGCTGCAGATTGGCAAACCTTATTTTGCCCTCAATCTTTCTTGCTAGGTATTTGCTTTAATTAAGCAGATGGGACTGCAGATAGCTTGGGTGACTATTGACGGCTCACTACTTGTGGCATAAACACCAGACTATGATAGGCATAGATGTCAACCCTATTTGTCGCCCTGCCTTGAAGAAGATGAGACGGCGGTATATTTTTTCTGCAGCTGTCCCGTCTTTCCAAGAATTAGATATGGGGCTTTTAGCAGCGATATGTTGAGAGACGAACAACTCGGCTCCTTAACACGCAACGATTTGCTCCTATTTATTCGAAGATCGGATAGAATTAAAAATAATTACAAGGGAAGATGAAACAGTACAACGAACGGCATGCGTTGTATTTTGTTACTTCCGAAAAAATAACGTCTTTCCATACGAGATATCATCTTATGATATCGCTGCATTTACTGTCAGCTTGTAACCCTTTTTGCAACCATGTATTTTCCAAAAAAAAAAATTACACTTTCTTTAGTTTTCATGCATACATACATATGTATGTAGATATATGCACTAAGCGTTTTCGTGTCTTTATACCGGCACCTCCCAAGCTACATAAATAAATATGTAATTTAGTTAACTAAAGTGTAATTACAAGTAATTTTTTTCGTGCTGCTGTTGCCTAATGCCTCAAATGCTTTTGCTATTACAAATTTTTATGCGCTTGTTAACATTTTGTTAATCACTCTTCCTAAGCATTGTTTTCCAGTTTCGTGGCGCATCTTTTTCACTTGTCGGAAGTGATTAAATCACTATTTGGCTGTTTTGCCGCCAAACCTACTGTTTTTTATATTTTTTTTTTTTTTGTTGCTGTATTTTTTCTTTCCTTTTGCCATAATATATATAACACCGACAACAGCAGCCATAGTACTTAAAAGCATAGCTAAGTAACGTTATCACTAACAAGACGTACCTAAGTAGGTACGTGCATACCTTCAATTTGAAGCAGCAAAATTAAAAAAGGAACAATTTTTTTGGCGGCAAATTTTATTTAAAAATAGCAGCATCACTTATTACTCAAAATTTGTTAATGCTAGAGGAGTTCATTTTCATACATTTGCTGAATTGATTTCTATTTTAAATTTCTCGTCACCAACCAATGTAGTTTAGTTGGATATCTTAGTTACAAATCTGTGAGCTTTAACTCGTTTTCCTACTTTACTCTTGCTCCACAGAGGTACCACTGTATCTGAACCTTTAAACAGGAATGCGCATACCTAACTAAAACATAGATACATATTTACATGCATAAGTAGCCAACCTAATTTTTTCCCAACAACTGCACACTCTTGCAAAATGTAACCCCTGCACATTAAGTTAATTTGCGGGCGCCATAATAAAACCTATCAAAATATTTGATTTCCTTCTTCAAACAGAATTACTTTTTTATAGTAAGTATTTACTTATTAAGCAAAAAGGCCATTGTTCATGCGTTTCCAAATAAATCGCTAATAGAGCACATAATAACGAATGCAATTATGGCTCGTTTCATTTGTATTTTTAAATTGTTTGGACTCCACTGCCTACAAGTTTTATTTTAATTTTCTTTTTTTAACAGTTTTATATTATGAACAAGTACAGTGAGTCACAGAAATATTTTCAACTGTTTATTTTACGATCTTCAAAATAGTTTTCCTCAAATTTTTAGCTCATTCTAGAACAAAAAAAAAATGTAAATCAAGATTTCAAACCTTTGAGAGAGGTAAGAAAAATTCAGCAATTCCCTTCAAAATTTCAAACATTTAATCAGATCTTTTAAAAAAAAATTCGGGTATACAATTTTATAGCACATTCAATTTTAATATAACAAAGTGCAAGATTTTAAATTTTTGAAAGATGTTTTTGATTTTTGTTAATTTTTTTTTTTTGCTGCCGACATATAACGAAGGAAGAAAATGCTAAAAGCACACTCAGATACGCGGAATTTTCCAGAAATTTAAAACTTGCACTTTATCATACTAAAAGGAATGGCATATAAGGCTGTGTACCCGATTTTTTTGTAAATAATCTGATAAAAAAGTTTGAAACTTTGAAAAATATTTGCTGAATTTTCCTGAAAAAATATCAAAAATCAACGGGATTTTTTAGCAACTTAAATGGATTGAAACTTTAATTTACATGGTTTTCGTTGTAGAGCGAGCTATGTTTTTATAAAGTTTTAAGGATAGTAGTTGTCCTTTGCTGCACTGTTACGCAAAATCAAAATTTTGCGTAATTTTTTTCAAGTAAATACAATTTGCATGCTACTCATGCTTCTTTGTAAAGACTCTTCCGAGTACATCAATCATTGCGAAGACTAATGCATCACATCGGCTTTAAATATCTACCGGACAAAAAGGGCTTAATAACGATTACTTTGAAAATATCCCACATTTTAAAGAAGGAGACTGAAGTTAATGGGTGTTGGGGCCTTTGGAGACGCTGAGCGCTAATAGCGCTAATGAAAATACAGTGATTGCTCAAATTGTCGATTTGTCAATTTGTCATTTATCTGTTGAAACTTGCTTTAAAAGTCACAGTGTTCCTCCTCCTTTAAGCGGCGGCATAAGTTTTATAAAACATTTTTTATTTGCCATTCATAGTATTTGGTCATATAAAATGTCTTCGCGTTTTTGTGGACAAATTTTTAAAGAAAATAATGTTCTGTATTCAAACTCAATTTTAGTCAAGTAATTACGTAGTTATCAGCCATTATTATTTATTACTTTTGGTTATATTTTGGTTAACTGCATAATTCCACCGGTGTAGAACTGTGGCTTATCGTCCGGCCAATTTTTTTACCATCAAGAGAATTTTTGCAGAAGCCAAAACAAATGGAAGTCAGAGAGTACAAGGTTCGGGCTATATGGTGGATGCATTAACACTTCCCAAACAAGTTGCTTCAATTGTTTCGGTTCATCAAAGATGTGTGTAGGCTTACATTGTCATATTGGCATACAATTCCGTTGCTCTTAGTCAATTTTGGTCGCTCTTACTTGATTGCTTCCTTCAAACGGTCGAGTTGTGCACGGTAGAGGACCGAATTGATCGCTTCGCCACGTTATGGCGGTTCATAATGCGCAATTCCCTTCTAATCAATCAAATTTCTTTAAGTTAGTTAATGTAGCTCCCAAACATCAAGCTTCTTTGAGTAGCCTGCTCTTTTAAAATGATTCCAAATTTTCGTGTGGTGGATTTTCGGGGTGCCTCCGTTATCTCCTGACAGCTTGCACACCGGTCTTGCTCAGCCATTTGCATTAGCTCTGATCCAATACTTTTCGTGAAAAATCCTGTAAAACTGCCAAACAGCAAAATTACTCTTTGAAGTGAGAGTAAAAAGTGAGTAACAACAAAAAGTACGGGAACAAAAAATTCATTTTTCCTCCAGAAGAAAAAGTTCAGGTAAAATCTTGCAACTTCATTCTCTACACAACTCTCCAAAAGTTACTCTCATTTACAGGATTTTGGAGTACGGGAACATTTTTCCTGCAACTTCCTGCAAGTTCGTGTAAAATCCTGTATGTTCAGTAGTACTGGATCAGAGCTATTATTACATCGACTTTACCGGTGACAAGGAGAAAATTTTTGTGTGCCAAAGTTTATTGCCCGTAAGTACTCCGTTCTAGTACTTATCCACCATATCTCAGTTCTTATTATCCTAACTTACCACACTAATGTCAGTAAATA
The DNA here is from genome assembly GCF_001687245.7 of Rhagoletis zephyria. Classification (NCBI taxonomy): domain Eukaryota; kingdom Metazoa; phylum Arthropoda; class Insecta; order Diptera; family Tephritidae; genus Rhagoletis; species Rhagoletis zephyria. The sequence goes on along the minus strand of NW_016162009.1, from coordinate 17,312 downwards.
AAAGCTCACCAAAAATCATTCAACTTTTGCTGAGGAAGTATTTTGATTATCCCAGTAGAACTATTTAAAACAAATTGATTGCCGACTGTAGGTGTCGCCGATAAATGTAAAAAGGCAACCCCTAGGTTCAGCAAAGAAAAAGTTTCGAAATTGAAGTGTACGGCGAGCTTTTTTTTTTTTTTGATTGCATTTAAGATGATTCAGTCTAATGCACGTAGTAGTAAAATATCTATTATGACACATATAAAGTTGTATTCTCATGAGTGTCAAAAAGAATACTATGTACTCGTAACGAATTATTTAATAAACACGTACGAATGTGCATGAAATGCGATTCAATTTCATAGCACGTTTTAACGGTAAACAGAATTTAACAGTATAAAACTAGCAATGCAAAATAAATATTTTTTATCGCATTTTGTGTACGATTCAATATTTTTGTTTAGCTTTTGCTCACTATTTTTGTTGACAAAGTACTTGTCCTTTGTGTTGGGCTTAATTAGAAATCATTGATTGGCAAATTTTACTTTGACAAGTTTTCGAAATCGCACGGCAAATAATTTTTTGTTTATTTTGCGATGTTTCTTCTAAGTGCCACATTACTTTGTTTTTTTGCACCATGAATAGAAAAATAGCCATTATTTCATTGCTATCTTTTAAAGTATTTCCAACAATGCATACATATGTATCTACACACATACATACATATATATGTAACTCTAAGAAAGACATCGAATTATTTTTCAATTAGTGTTTATGGTGGTAATCGCATTCACTTCCCTATTAAGTTAAGGGCTTTTTAAGGCTTACACAATTCATTGTATACAGAAGACTTATAACTACATATGTATGTACATATGTATGTTGCTTGGCTCTTTGGGTTTTCGATCACTGTATCCATAAATGACTATTTACTACATACCATTTTTTCTTCATAATAATACGAACTGCTGTAATCATGAGTCATGCGCTATAGTTATAATTAAACAGTTGTTATAAAAATAATAAAAATGAAATAAAAATGGAGCACACTTGCATTGAATTTTATCTTATCTACATTTTTTATTTATAGGTATTAAGATATCTCCACCATCACGCTCGCATAAATATTGTGATATTGCAACTTTCTGCAAACGGTCATAATAAATTAGGGATTTTTTTTCAAGTGCCACAAAATACGAGGCCGGTTAGATATATGTATGCTGCTCTTCAGATGTTAAAATCTATGAATTGTATAGGTAATGTTGTAAAATGTAATAGCGGTTTGCGACTTTCTTCTTGCATACAAAAGGAAAGCAAGCGTTGCTAAAATCAAAGTTTTTGGAAAACTTTTTAATCTCGGTAAACACAGAAAAAATTCAGCTAAAGATATTTCTCTCAACACATAATTTGTTAACTACTATAACCAAATAATAGTATAACCATAACCAAATCATATGTTATATAGTTATGTCAACTAAATATGTCCGTCTCAACATATGATTTGGTAATAGTTGCGCCGAAAGCAATATATATTTAGGTGCCTATTTTCTCAGTGTATTATATGTACTTAAATAAATAAATCACTCGTTAGGCATACTTATCAGGGTGACTTCATACCTCCGCACAAAGTGTGTTTAATGTTGTGGGATATCTTATCAAAACCAACTTCCCTTCGTGAAAAAAAGCTGTTATTTTTTTTTTTTTTATAGAAAGTATTGGTTTTTACAAATTTTTATTTACATTCACCTATCCCGGCGTCTGCAATCAAATATTGCAATAAATTTTCAACGAACTTTCCAATGAGCTAGAAACTCGAAATTTCAAACTTTGTTCAGAGCAATATGAAAGATGATAGGTGGCGCATGTGTCGAGATATTTTCAAGTCTGCATTTGTACACTCTGTAGACGACGAAATGTAGATTAGTAGGTCATTGTGCGTAAGCTCATCACTATCCCTGGAACTACCGCTGCTTGCTATGTTTGAGTTCCGGTCGCTTAAAGAAGAATTCTGCATGTGAAAGCAACAACAAAGTTAGCTAGCGCTGATAGACGATAGCGAGTTTGGTTGTACCTCATTGAGTTCGTTCGTTTCGCCACTCGCTAACTGTTGGCGAATCGATGACGGCTTACATATTATTATCACTACGTCGGGTATACTCGCGGTGCGACCTATAAAGACTTAATGTGCTTTAGCATACATATCACTCCAACCTTACTCTATTTTAATAAATTAAGCACATTGGAGGCTGCTGAGTTCTAAATTTTGAATGGAAAAGATAATCGTTCCCCCAGGTGTATCAGTCTATGATTCAAGATACGTGAATCTAAGGCATTTAGAGCGGCCTGACTCTCCGACATAATATTTATTCTGGCCCCGTTTATCCTCGTCCGAAGATATTCTTGAACACAGACTTCGATTGGGAAGCCGTCCGACTTCTCTAGAATCTTAGTCCAAGCATGCCTGCCCCAGGACCCCCATCGCTATACCATCTTCGATCCATCGGTATACCATACTCTTTATCTATCTATCATAGATATTAGGGTGATTCAGAAAAAAAATTTATTTTTTTCCTCAAAAGTTTCTTTTAGACGCCAAAATAGGTCTCAGAAAATATGAACCCATAATATTAGTAACTGTGGTCATAAGCAATAACCGCATGAGTCGAAAAACCTGAATTCGAAAAAAAACGTTTTAAAGATATGCATTGTAATGTCCCTGCAGTGAAAACCCAAACCAGTTAGAAAAAATACTAGTTCATAAACTAGTATGTGCCTACCAGTTCGACATTTTCGAAGAACTTAAGCGTTCAGCGACATCTGCCTTTGAATTACCAAAGCGTAAAATAAAACGAAATTAATTGCTTTTCTTACAAATGTCGGCTGCGGCGTCACGTGAAGACTACTGGTTCTAGTTCTGGGATCGCAGGGTCGAGGCCGCTTGGAGGTGGTTAAGATTTTTAAAGTTAGATAATAATTATTTCATTTTAAATATCAATAACAAACTTAAAAATCGAGTTGCATTACAAAAAAAGAAACAAATATATGGGAAAAAATACTTGTGCCATAAAAAAATAGACAAAAAAACATGTATTTTTTTTAATTACATTTAAGAATAACAAAAAAACCCTAATTAAAAAATTTAAATAAAAGAAGTATAAAAAAAAATTAAATAAAAAAATGTTCCCTGCGCCAGGGCTTGAACCTCGTACCTCAGGCATATCACGCGAGTTCTTTGCTCTATCGGCCATTGCGACTGTTGGACCACCGCGAGCAAAAAGACATACTAATACTTTTCATGGGGGATGAATTGGCAGACTATCTCATCAACTGGTATGATGCTACTAGTATTTCTACTAGTAGATGCTGATGCATATCCTGACAATTGACATCCCGTAGGACATCGTAATGTTAAAAATACCAGTCGCTAACATTGAAAAAGGATAGAACGTGAACTAGTTGGGCTGAAACGCAAACTGGTAGAATTCTAGTTCATAACTAGTAGCCTTCCCTGCAGGGGTTAATCTTATAGGAAAACCAAAACATGGTCGTCTACAACTTTTTAAAGATTTTCTCGGGAATTTTCCGAGGACGGCTCTGGATTTTTTCGGAATTAATCGAGTTTTATTTTTTGCGATTTTTTTGGACTTACTTTCTTTAGGACTTTTCGGTATTTTTCATGTTTTTTCAGAATCTTTCTAGATTGGTCCATTTTGTAGGTTTTTTAAGTTCTTCCGCATTATTTCGGTACTTTTCGGGCATTTGGAAGGACTTTTCGAAGTTTTTATGGAGCCTTCAGGTCAAAAACCAAACCAAAAATTACCGATTATTTTCTAATCCAAAAAATATCATCTAACTTTGCATATAATTTTTGCTTTAAAACTAAAAAAAGAAAAACCAGAAATATTTGTATATAAATGAAAAGTTAGCTTACATTTTTGCTCTTAATTTTGTTATACTTTTTTTTATAATTTTGGCCTTCGAAATTTTTTTTAATGTTTTCTCACTTATAAATTATTTTGTTTATGCTTTAATGATTTGAAAAATTGCGATCTTTTTATCTGAAACATCGGTTTTTTTTATGCATTTTTTCTTGCATCATACATTTTTTTTTTAGGGTTTGGTGATTTAAAAAATGGCGATATCTTTTTTTTTTAGTTGTATTTAGTGTGAATTGTTTCTACTGTACTTTTCAGCCGAGCTCTTGCTACAGAGATCAGTGATTGATTGACATATGCAATTGGTGACCCACTTTCTTTTTCAATTAAGACTAACTTAATAATTTCTCAGGAATTTTAAATGATAATAATATATTTTTATATAAAAATATGTGTGTAAACCAACACATAACACATGACATATTAAAAAATGCATACAGTTAAATATGTTTACTTATTATAATATTTTTTCGCTTTCATTCGTTTTAATTTCTTTAGTTAAATTGCATAAATTTTACAAAATTAGCGCATTAACCGGCAGCTATTACTAACCATGTGTACACATGTACATATATGTATGTATGTATACATTCAGACATACCTAATTAGATAAATGTATGTATGTATGTATATAAGCACCTGTTGGCAGTATAGCTGTAATTGGTAATAAATTTTGCGATTTCTCGTATAATTGTGCAAACTTCCACTTATTTGCAGAAAATGCACTTTCCAAGGCGTTAAATGCGAAATTTAAACAAATTAAAGCGGGTGCTACTTCGCTCCCTTGCAAGCGTCCACTTAGTGGAAAGGCGTTCACGTATTTTCAATTAAATCATCATTTAAGTGCAAGAATGCAAAAGTCATTATTACTATTATAAATAGTTTACCCGAAATGCGCTGCAAACGCGAAGTCAAAGCAAAAAAAAAAAAAAATACCAATAAAAAACAAAACGCACCAAACACGCAGTGATTTATTAGTTTTGCCTCACATTGCTGCCACATTGAATTATTGCAATCGGTTTCACTGTTGGTCATCGCTGGCTAACTTCAACTTTCCACTCCCCGTACGGGGTATATGCACGCTTTTGATGCGTTGGCGCCTAACACCAGCCACCCCACAATACTATGCAAGCACACATTATTTAATTCACCGGTGAGTGACCAGACAGTCAGCCAGCAAGCAATCCACTCATTGCAACGCTAGCTGCAACAACGCCGCCAACGAAAGCATTAACCAATAAATATGTATTCGTATACGGCGTTTGCCAGCAATAACAATAGCCTTAATAGTGCGAAATTTACAAATAATGCGAAAATGCAAAATAAAAAAAAAATTTACAAAAAAAACATGAAAACCAATTTCGTAATATTATCCAAGCAAATAACCAAAGAAATATAACAATGAACTGATAGACGATGATTATCTTTGGGCCAATGCATACATATATACATTAGAGTGGTTGAATCAGAGTTTAAAATGTTAAGCTCTCACCCCTAAGATTTTTCTAAATGGAAAGAAAGAATACCCGTATTTGTTTGTTAAAAAAAAAAAACAAAAAAATGGAACTACCTCAAAGAAAACAAGAAAGGAAGTCTAAGTTCGGGCGGAGCCGAACATTAAATACCCGGCGCAAGTATTAAATATATGTTTTTTCACCGTCAGCCGAGTAAATTAGCGTCCTTCAATTTCGAAATATTGCAGTTTCAAGCATTTCTGAAATTTACCGTTATATGAAAAGCGGCCGTAATTTTATTCCGATTTCAATAATTTTCAACGTTTTGCTTATATGTGGCAAGCACAATAACCACATCGAGTTTGGTACAAATTGGTAGAACGGTTACTGATTTACATATATGTGATCATAAGTGGGCGGTGCTACGCCCATTTTCCAAAATTTTACCATAAACGTCTTTTTTGGTAAAGAATTGTTGCAAGCCTCAATTTTGAATAAATTAGCTTCAATATTTATTGATTTATCGAAGATTTTGTATTTTTCTAAATTATCGTTATATGGGATGTGGGCGTGGTTATCGTCCGATTTTAAAAATTTTCGGCGATTTTGTATGCTGTACCAAGGTCAACAACTGTGCCAAGTTTGGAAGAAATTGGTGCAGCAGTTACCAAGATATACACATGTAACCATAAGTGGGCGTGGTTACGCCCATTTTCCAAAAATTGATAANTTACTGCAAGTATTTTCAAGAGAAACAGACTTTCAAGAATTCCATACCATTTCTACGAAAAAGTGATTTTTCCCCATATAAAATACATGGAAATTTCACGAGCTTTGAAAACAAAAAAAAGACTGACTATTTTCCATTTATAAAAATTCTAGGAATGAGAGCTTAACTTTTTATACTTTTTCCCCCCACATGTATTTTTAACAACCCTAATGTAATGTAATATATATGTATTATGTATAGAAATGTGTATATTCGTGGTTACGCGCTTTTGTTGTACCACCGCAAAACACCGGCATGTTATTCATAGAGATGGTGGAAGGAAGATTAGTTGAATATGCAAATTTCAATGCGCTAAAATTATTTTCTATGCAACTTTTACAGTTTGTAGTACGTCGGAAAACTTAAGTCTATTATTTACCCAATCTTTTGAAGTTAAACATAACATATTTATGCTGGTATACATATGTACATATAAATATATTTTTGCAGTCGTTTTGAAACGTCTTCTTTAATTGCATTTGTTCTTGGTAGTATGTAGAAAGTCGAATCAATATTTTAATCAGATTCTACCAGCCCATTTTTAAGTTTTCAATACATCAAACATTCATCTGCGCCTTTCTTGGGGTCAGTCCTGGATTTGTCACCGTTTTTGAAGTAGCTGTTACTAAGCTATATATTTTGCACAGAATGTTTAAACCATTGTTGTGTGAAACAATTTGAAATTCCTTATTAACTGAGGAATCGTTTTTCTAAAAATCTTTTTGCTTTTTATGAAAAATAACTTTCATTATGAAAAGTTTTCAATACCCTCATTGGAAAAAATCTAGTGCATTCTCTCAGAAAATGTCTGGCTCTAACGATAGTGCTAGTGATAAAAATATCGAAATATGTAACACTGATACTAACGGCAATATTTATAGAAAATACCTTATAACTATCGATAAGTAATTTATAATCATAGTGTTTGCGAAATAATATCGATAATAATTTCCAAAACGATAACTAATAGGATATTGATGTCGGTAACTATTTTATAACGATAATAATATTTTAACGAAATTTAAATAATATCGACAACATACCTAGCGATGACTATGCCCATGGCGATACATATATGTATGTGTGTATGTAGATGCCGGTAAATAATTTAAACTTCAATAATAATGGTAAGGTTACACCGTGCGACAATCAATTTTATACACAAAAATATCAATGTATTAGCGAAATAAGCGGCCAAAAACAGCAAAACCTCGTTTTTAGTTTTTATCTCTGAAGTCAGATTTTTTTTTAACGACTTATAAACTACCTACGAAGATATAATTAATTCAAAAAAATATTTTAAAAAATTCTGTGTAATATAGAATAACCTTATGGGTATCAAGTAAATAGAATATTCTGTAGAGTTGAACCAAGCAAATTAATTTTTTTTTTTAACTCTACTGAATTTTCTATTTCATCTGGTATCCATATCATTATTCCACACTGAATTGCACTTTTTAAATAAAGAAATGCGATAAATACGTACATCGATAATTCGATAATTATTTTACTATAAAACCCAAATGATATGGAAAACAGTTATAATAGCGAGACAGACAACACCACTTCAAGTTGGTTTCAGGGTTGAATTCTGTACATCTTTTCGGCCAAAGCGCATAGACACACTACTACATACATACATATTTATATTACCGCACGACAGCATTTCTGATGATGAGGTTATATTACATGATTCTAGCCTAATTTTTAATGACGATTTCAAATCTGTCATTGAAATTTGTGTATCAGCTGTAATTTAGAAAATATGACACATGGTGTTTAGAATTTTTTGCCATACAAAGTACTTTCGATTTTTTTTTCATGGAAAAAACTGCGTGAAAAAATTGCCAAAAACAGTATATCCCAGCTACTTTAAACTTGCACTTTGTTATAATACAATTTATTGGGCTACAAAACAAACGTTCAAAAAAAGCTTATCAAAAAGTTGAAAATTTGCATGGAAATTTATTGAATTTTCCTGAGTTTTGCACAAAGTTAAAAAATTATATTTTTATGTTGTTTGTTGTAATATGAACCATATTAAAAAAAGAAAAACAACTATGAAACAATTTGTTAAACAATTCACCAAACTATTTTAGACGATTTAACGCCTTTCTCAACATTCCAAATGATAATGCATGGAACAAATATCTGGCACACTATCAACCGGTTTTATATTACGTTATTTTTACACAGTCAAAAACAAACCGAAATAAAAAAATGCAACTTTATTATAATTCGCAAATAAGCGAAACGTTGTAATGGCTATTCAAATGCACAGAAAGATGACAGCACTTACGATTTAAATCTTTACAAAAAAACAAGTAAGAAAGTCTAAGTTCGGGCGGAGCCGAACATTAAATACCCGGCGCAAGTATTAAATATATGTTTTTTCACCCTTCTGAAACCTTCCGCTAGATGGTAAGCCGAGGTGTATCAATTTTGAGTAAATTAGCGTCCTTCAATTTCGAAATATTGAAGTTTCAAGCATTTCTTAAATTTACCGTTATATGATANAACACAACCAACTAAGCGCGCGCAGATTATTCAATTTGCGCATAAGGTACGTATACGCCGTGGAAGCCACAAAACAGACAGCTGATATAAAAACAAAGAGTGAAACAAGAAACAAAAAACAAACGAAAAATAAATTAAGATGCAAGGTGGGCCAAAGGCGGAGAAAATATCGTCGCTACCATTTGAAACTATCGAATGTGAAAATGGTTACGTTTCAGGATAGCAAAGAAACTGTTGTAAAAAATGTTGTTGTCATAAGGAAAAAAGTGTGGGATTCGACACTTTGTTTCAGCCAAGTATCCTCTGCTTCTAAGAAGACTCGAAATTTGACGATTTGCCAATTTGCTATCACTCTAAATGCATGCGCAAGCTAACGTAATTGAAAAAGCGAAACTTGCGAATAAGCTAAGTTTAGTGCAGCAGCTACCGGCAGCTACTGGCAGCTTGATGATGATGGGTGATGGGTGATGGTGGTGGTGATGGCTGTCCGTCACTTGTTGGAATTTCTTAATTTATGTTGTTGTTGGCGTGGTTATTGCATTTTGCAGCACGATGCCAAATGCTGCAAGTATCTGAATTGCATATGCGACGTGTTGCTTGGATGCTGTGTTGTGTTGTTGGCTTCGTATGCTGCGGCTGTTGCCACTCGCAGTGTCATAAACACAAGCACACGCGTGATTTTCTCCTTTTGTTATTTGCGCTACACTTTTTTCTCTAGCTAGCCCTCTTTTTGTATGCTTCTTTAGTAGTTATTTTTAGGTAAAAAAAAAAACGAAGAACAGAAATAGGAAAGAGTAATATTCAGGCGTACCTAACCCTTTTGCACTCAACTGACAGCAGTATGCCGTTACCGTTGATGAATGGGCGAACTTCCGTAGGTGCGCAGTTGCGCCAGCAAACAGCCAGTCATCAAGTCACTTCATTGAGCGTGAAATGGAAACAGAGAAAGTATTATGTGCATACCTGAGGCCGCATGCGCTGACTAACTTCAGTTCAGTAAATACAATTGCCGGCTGTTGGTGCCGTTTTTTTTCTGGTGGAATTGGATGTTGGCTGCTAAGTTAGTGCATCTTCTTTTGTGTTGTGCTGCTCTTTTTTTGCTCAATTATTGTTATTGTTTTTGTTTTTTTTTGTTTGCTATTATTTATTGTCTTGCCACTTTTCTGTTGAAATTCCTATGCTGCTGCGTCTATTTATTGCTGCTGTCGTGCGATGCCAAGCAATAATTCTATATACCGGTACTATTGTTCAACATTCGCTGCCAGTCTTGCTGTTGGCTTAAAGTCATTTGAATTTACATATTTTTTTTTTGTATTTTCTTGGTTTATTTTTTCTTCTGATGCAAATTGCTGCAATTGCTATGCTTTTAATTTAACCCGTCACAGCACGGTTTACGGGTTTATTGCTGCTGACGACTTTAAATAGAGTTGCTTACTTACATACATACATTACTGCTGTGTTATAGCTTGGAATGTCTGCATTAGGGTGGTCCAAAAACATTAAAATCGGAATTGTGATGCTCTCGCCCACTAGGATTGTTCTGTATCGAAAAAGTATACCACTACCCCTATTTGTTTTATTTTGAAATCAAAAAATATTTGTAGGTTGCTCAAAGCGCTCATAGTTTTCCATGTACTTTTATATAGGAAAAATAAAATTTTTCGTAGAAATAGTGTAGAATTCTTGAAAGTCAATATTTTTCGATCGAAAAACTCTGGTTCTCTTCAGGAGACTTTCAATAATAATACCCAATTATTTATTTAAGAATTTTTTTATACTAACGATTTTTTATTGGTCACCTCATTGTATTTTTTGGCGGACCTATAAATTATAGTTGCAATGAAAAAATGGTTAAATAAACAATTGAGTATTATTATTGGGAGTCTGCTGCAGAGAAACAGAGCTATCCCATAGAAAAATATTGATTTTTAACTATTCTATACCATTTCTACGAAAAGGTTTTTTTTTCCCCATATAAAATACATGGAAAACTTTGGGCGCTTTGAGCGACCTCTAAATATTTTTTGATTTCAAATAAAAAAATAAGGGTATAATTTTTTTCGATATGGAATAATCCGACTTAACTTTTTCACATGCAATTTTGGACCACCCTAGTCTGCATACATACATATGCATGCATAACTAACTGTTAACATGGATTTATTTACATTTAAGCGCGTGCTGCAATTTCCTCTGCAAAAATAATTCATAAATTAATTTATGCAAAAAAATAATAATTTTATTTCCAGTATCGTCGCAGTTTATTCTGCACTTACGTATCTAACTACTAAACACAGTATGTATGCATGAACATATGGATGTTGTATGCAAGTGCCTTCTGCCCTTTTTTTACATTGAAGTAGCGGTTCTTAAAGAAACTCAGACTTAGAAAAGTCTTCATTTCGCATCTCAGTATGAAGCATTCCAGCACATGCAATCTTAAGGGCCCCTTAACCGAATTGAGTGCATCTTGTGCAGCACTTATTTTGCCCTCTTACTAAAGTTGCCATAGGGTGACTCTTCAGCTTCGATTGGTTCACTAAACAAGCAGGAAATATTTTTGAAAGCGTTCTCATTGAAGTGGTTTTTCCATTCTTTCCTTATGATTTGGTAGAAGAAAAAGATTTGAGCATCAATTCAAAGTGTTAGTTACTCCATTCCCATTAGTAGTAGACCCAGCAGGGATTAAAAGAGCTTCAAAGGCGGTGGCAAAATACAATTGTAGAAATCGCGACGCTGGATATCGATCGCCAAAAGTCTGCAAATTAATAACAGATGCGCCTATAGGTATGTAACACGAAAGCCTAAGAGATAAATGTATGAGGGGTAGTTAATGGTCACTGTTTTTTTTTTGGTGTTGGTTGATTCTTCCGACAGAGTGGGAAGCTAATGCATTTCGAAACTTTTCGTCATCTCTTGGTCAGGCTATCGTCAGCGTCGTTACATACTTTTAGGCTCACTGGTTATTCGCTTAGAGGTTTTTAGTACTTAAATTTAGCAAAACGTTTTCCAGAATCTTAATGTAGAAGCTTAATTACCGATCATATCAAGCTACTTATTACAAAATAAGCAATCCGATATTCTGTAATGAGAAAAAATGAGGCTAATGATTATAATACCCGATTTCCACTAGGCATTGAAATTACGAAAAAAAATTGCCATGTGGAAACGAACTTGATACGCCGTTTTCACTATGAGAAACTCATCAGTTCATCAGGAGGGCAGAAGCTGAAAGATTTACCTAACTGTGCCGAGTAAACATCGCAACCAACTCGAGTTTTGATGCAGTCGTTTGTACGAAGCTCTGTGGGGTCGCTCAAAATTATGCAGTGACCGATATGTGATTGCCTGCATTTTTTTAATCGCTTTAAGCCTGATGGCAGGTTAGGTATGCCGTAATTCTTGCATAGCGACGCGTTTTAAATAATAACAGTTAATCTTCACAATGGGTCCATGTTGGCCTAAGTGTGCCCTTTCTTTGAGCTGGATGAGATCAAGATAGCCTCCTAACCAGTTACGGGGAACTTTTTTTGTTTGCTTTTAAGGTGGTACGATCTAATCTACAGTCGATCCCGTGAATTTAACGTTAATAAAGAAATAACTTGCTTACCATTTTTCTTCAGATAGATATTCGAAGTAACTCTTCGACTATACGCAAAAGAAGTTACATAGGTATTTTTGGCGTCGTATATATGTACATATGTACCGTCGCATGTAGCGTGTACCTGTATATCATGCACACAAACTTGGCTCTCAACGTAATAAATGTTAAATACGTATACAATTTCAGCAATATGCATGTGTAAATACTATTTGTTTAAACAATTGATTGATTGCAAATGACTCACACTACACCATACATTTTTTAAGTTTCACTTTGAAAAATTTATTCAACACTGAATAGTTAATTGTTGCCCGCGAGTTGCCAAAAGACATCGATAGCTTCTATGTAAGCTTAGATGTAGATACATATGTATATAATTAAAATGCGAAAAACAAGTAACAGAAAATTTATAATAGTTTTATGAATTTTTTCTATCTTTTCATTAGTTTTTTTGATATTTCTACCATAAATTTTCAACGCTTTATTCATCATCATAGTTCGTGCGATTTCGCTTGCCATTTTAGCCATCGACTGGCAGCTTCATTGACAAATTGTGTGATTGAAAGGCGAATGTGTCATGCCAACTATTAAATATTCATAACTATCGATAGTTTGTGTATCCAAACTCGTATAAACAAACATAAACATACAATCGCACATTGAGAATTAGTCATTAATATTCACTCGCTGGTGCCATTTGTATGTGTTTTTTTTTTTGGGTTTTGTGAGTAGGTATTTATATTGTTGACACGATCTTAGCTGTTGGTTAACAAATCCGTTCCAACATTTTGTTCTAAAGACGATGATTTAATCCGCTGTAATCCTGTTGTCTACCGATCGCGCCGGTCGAAAACCTACCTTCCACTTTTGGCGATCTTCAAAACGAGTTAAAAGCATTTCTTGTTTTGGTTTTTTCTGCTTTTGCTCGTTTTGCTTTTTCTTTCAAAATAAGTGTTAATTGTTTTTGTGGACTTTTAATTAGCTTTTGGTCTGCTCGTTTTGCATATTTTCTAATGAATTGGAGGTAGTAAATCTAATTGAACTTCAAAACGAATTGAGAAAAGATTAATGAATAAGTTTCATAATGAACAGAAAAATAAAAAAGAATTCGCAAGAGCAGTCTAAAGCAATCACTTATCTACATACATTTGCAACTAACTAGAGTCTGTCGAGCGAGTATCTTCGGATCTGACTGGAAGCCGTAATCGCTGTTTTTTAATACATACATATTAATCCTTATGGAGTAATGTTATTTTCGTCGCATATTTTCCTAGGGGCCAGTTCCTCGGGATGGTTGCTACAATTATAAACACCACTGTCCTTGATCTAATAAGTATGTCCAAGGTCTTCGTCGTATTGTAGTTAGGCCATAGTTCTGATATCTTTGGACTATTCCAAGAGAGCAACCCAGTGCCACCGCTTCGGACTCATTCAAACTGGCTTCTGCCTTCATTCAGCAAAAGTTCTGGACAACAGACAAACCAAATTAGCCAACTCATCGAACGCCTATTTAGTTGGTCTGGAACCCAAACTTGATCCAGCGTGAAGTGATTAAAGACACTATTCAATAGGGTCTTATATGTATTCCATAACAACATTTATTTGATTAAAAAAAAAAAATCAAAAACATACATATGTATTTACGTATTACACCTGAGCCGGTTCAAAGATGTCCTACGATCTTTCAAGCAGTAAATACAATTTACATAGCATGCTTTGGCTCTTAGGTATGGCTTTATATTGTATTTAAGTGTATTTGCTTTCGCCTTGCAAACGTCTTTGTCTCTTTTAACCATACTACGAGTATGTATTGTCTTTATTTGTATAGTTTTCTTTGGTGAATTATTCAAAACAATGCTGCGCTCATCACTCATGGCTAGAGTGTAAATTTAGTTTCTAAGCTTACTAAGCTAGTTTGTGCCAATATTTTGTTGACGTCAACTACAGTGGGACGAAATTGAAAGCCTTTAAAAATGCTGTACAGTTGCTCAGATATAATTTTGAATAATATAGGCGAAATGCTTTTTCGCTTCGCTTTTTCTGGGTTATTTTTCTTTTATTTAATTTCCATTATTTTTCAATTAAAGTCTGACAAAAACCAAATAAACGCAAGTTTTAAACTTCGCAGAAAATTTAAAAATGTTCACGAAATTTTTATAAAAATTTCAAAATTTTTTCTCAGAATTTATTGAATATAGAAATGGGATTATTTTTCAAAATGTTATTGCATAAAAACTACCGAAGGGATTTTGGGCATTTCTTTTACTCTTATATTATACTTATTATTTGGAAAAAGTTTTGGTAAGAAAAAAATATTTAATGTAGCAATGGACAGATTTCGGCAGTTTTGGTCGGTTTTTTTTTTTGGTGACTGCTCTTGCGGTTTTTTATACAACAAGTGCAATTTATAAAAAACTGGCGTTGATTTTTGAAATTTTGTCCCTAACGGTCTCCCGCATTTTATTTCATAGAAAATTCATGCTTATATGGAAGAAAGTGCAAAAGTCTGTCTCCACAAAAAAATTCTCAAAAGTCAACGGGGTTTTAACCGTTTGAAAATTGCACTTCGCACTTGTTCTTCAAAATTACATACTCAAAAATTTTCAAGAAATTTTGAATAAAAAGAAGAAAATTTTGATAAAACTTTTTTAAATTTTTGTGAACTTTACTTTAGAGTGTATTATAGAATGAACTATATTTCCATAAATAATTAAGGCAAAAAGTGTTTTCATAAAAATAATAATGAATATTATATTACAACAAGGTGTACACTTTCATTTGTCGCCTAGTGTATGTGTTTCAAAAAATCCTTTTGAGAACGTTCATTTTTAACCGACTTCTAAAAAAGGAATCATAGGCATTTAAACGCCTTCTATCTATACAAAAATAATAATTTTGAAGAGCGTTGCTAACTATATAAAATTTTTAGTCTATATAAATAAATAAAAGTTGCTTCTGTAAAAGCGAGCGTAGCTCTAGAACGGATCGTCCTATGTGAGGTGTCTGTTTTGTTGTGTTCGTGTCGACCCAGTGAAACTTTTTGCGGCGAGAAATGGTACGTCTCAAATGGTACATTAGGTCCCATTTATGTACATTTGCTGGATATGGAAAATATACGATGGAATTTGAATCAAAAATCAAAAATGAGAACATTTGGCGCTAACATTTCTTTTGCGGTTATGCGCAATGCATCCAAATTAATTAACAGCTTCGAGTATATATCTTTAGTAGGGATGGCAAAAAAAATTAAATAATCGATTAATTGTTCAAACTATTAATCACAACCCAAAAAAAATGAATTGCAATTATTGAGAAATAATCGATTCATTGAATTTTTTTCAGTGAACAAATTCACAAAAACATGCTTCCATAAAAAATTTATAATTCCGTTGTTAATTAGCCTTAAATAAAATTAGCATTTTGTTGTTAAGCGGGTGCGTTTCCTGGTGGCTGTAGCACCGGCTTTAAAAAAAGGCGCTCATGAGGCACCGAGCTACCAACTAAATAACAGTATTTTTTCGTAAGTCTGTAAAGTTTTGGGTTAACGGTTTTCATTTCCTCAAGGTTGACCAAATTGCCTACATACGGCCTATTTACAACCAACTTCCAGTATTTGACCAACTGGCTTGCCGATAAATCAATGAGTGTGCAAGGTCGTTAACGTTGTCACACTTAGTTTTGTAGCCTTTACAATGGGCTTATATGCACAACTATTTATACCATTCTATGTTCTGAACTTGAAAAATTATTGCGGCTGTTTGAAATCTTGGACAGCTGCAGAATTCGTATTTCTTGAAAATATTTTTACGATTCTACATTTAATCGATTAATAATCGATTATTGGAACAAAAAACTACGATACAATTCAATCGTAAATTGTATAAAGATAATCGATTAATTTAATCAAACGATTAATCGCTGCCATCCCAAACCGTTAGTATAGTATGGAAAGGGCGTAACTCACATCGTCGCTGAAATGCAAAATGCCGTAACTAACTAAAAATCCAAAAATGATTTTTTGATTTATTATGATGCATTTCATCGAATTGTAAGTCCCCACATCGTTTTATACAATAAAAAAGTGTCGTTAGTTATGGCTTTTTTGCATTTCCGCGACGATGTGAGTTAAGCCCCTTCCATACTATACTAACGGTACGTATGTGTATTGGATTTCTGTGCGCCAACGATTTTTTTATTTTTGAACTTGCCACCAACTCTGTTGTACAGATTCATGGACAGCTTCACCATTGAACAGAATGAGGAGGAAGATGTTCTTCAAATTTATTCGTTGGCAACTCTATTTAAGACGGCAATAGAAGATATGCCTTCTAACGTCCACAAAACATGAACAGAGCATATAATTGTGCCGATGAAAGTCGTGATCGTGAGTTGTTGATGAAAATGTTGAACCAAAATGTTTATATAAAAAAATATAAATTTCATAAATTTTCTGCGGGTCAGCTAGTATTTCTTAATTTTTTTCCACAGAAAAGTTGACATTGAATCGCACAACGGCTCAAAATACATATGTCTGTTCATTCCAACAACCCTAACTTCGTGAAAAAATTTAATTCTACTCAAAAAAGTTGCCAAAAATTTAACGTTTTATGTGTGTGAGCATTTTTTTTTTGTTTTGGAAAAATACCATACCTCAAGCATCTATTTCCGTTTCTACATATCCGACCCACTGTTTGCAGCCCGCTTTTATACAACAACAAAATATTTGTTTGTGCATATGTATTATTTATATAATTAAAAATGCAAAAATTCTCATATGAAGTCATGAACGTCGGTGTACAAAACAAAAAAAAAAAGGAACAGTCCAGCGCCTTCGTCTTGGTCTGCAGGCTGTATCGGAGATACAGCCGCTAAATTTAAACGTAGAATACGTCGTATGGTTAAGAGCATATCCAAGTCAAAAACGAAAGTACACACTAAGAAAAAAATATCGATAACAAAAGCGATAGTAATATCGATAAAAAATCGATATCAATATCGATTTCAAAATCGATAGCAAACTCGATAACAAAATCGATAAAAATATTGATAAC
>NW_016162008.1:41886-46442 GCF_001687245.7 Rhagoletis zephyria | reverse complement strand
AAAAGAAAAATAGCAAAAACTGGTCAAAATGTCCTTAACTTAATCAGCTGACCACAAGGGTACATACTACATTGTACATATGCATGTATATATAAATAGTATGTGAATAACGAGTCGTCTAATGTATGGGTCGCAAAGCGGAAATTTAATATGCGGATGAGTTAAGGGTAGTCTGATGGGCGCACTGGAGGAAACATTTTCCAATCAGATTTCGCTGAAGGTAAACCTCTCAATAAGAAAACATAATTTCTCTATCTGAATTTATAAAGAGTATTGAAAACTTACGTACAAGTCTCCAAACTTTTATTTAATTGCAAAAATTTGAATGAAAAACTTTTTTAATGAGTTAATAGTAAAAAAAATAAAAAATATGTTTAAAACAAGCTTTATAAAAATGAACCAAGTCGAACCATGAATACTGTTTTTACAAATATCTCAACTCCTTGGAAAAAGTTTTGTGGTTATTCCAATTAATTTACATATATTCCAAATATAAACCATGTATTCCGGTTTCAATTAATTTTTCATCGGAAATGAGATTTTAGCCCTGCGAATCCTAAATTGCTTGATCAGACCACCTTAAGTCTCTGATACATTTACAAACCTCGTTTATATAAACTGATTCTTGAGATAGATTTGCAATTTGTGTTTTTATGTGCCTTCCTAATTCTTTATTCCTAATAGTGACAAGGCCTGGGAGTTCAAACAGTAAACCTTCCAGCTGACAACTGCGGCAAGTTCTCTTAAAGGAAAGCCCTAATCTTGCCGTCCATTTACCTAGGGGCCAGGGGTGTGTCATGGTTTCTACTAACCTGGTACTCGCCCTTTTATAGTGAGGCCAGGTTTTAATTAATGCAGTGCACGTCTGTATAAATGAGCAGAATGCAGATTATTTTCTCTTCGGATTATCCCAAGGAGTAAGTGCCCTTGTTTCAGAATCAATCAATTCATCAGCTCTGTAATTTCTTTCCATGCGCAGCTACGTAAGGCACACCTTGACTGATACAGGGAGCGCGATTTCTTTTTTTTTGTGTCCAACGTTTTATCTAAAAAAAAAAATCAAAAAAAAAAACTCCCAAGAATTTAAAATTTTTTTATTTTGTTTTTTTTTGGACTAGGTAACTCTGGAAATGTCAGGTATTTAAAAACTTCTTTCTAAAAATCCTTTGAGTAGCGCTACCACATACCGAATAAATTAAATTCGGCTAAGTAACTTACATATATAAAACATTATAATGACAATATTAGGTGAAAGATACTTCAGATCAAAAATAATTTTGACCAGAGTTGCCACAAAAAGTATTTGAAATTCGAAAACTCCAAAAAACTTTTTGAAATTATAACAAACAAATATTTAACAATCACATTAAAATTAAATTGTATGCCTTCCAATATACCTAATAAAATTTTTTTTTGAAAATGAGTTTTGAAATTTTTGGAAAACAATTTCGAAAACTCCCGAAAATAAATACTAGAAGTTTGAGAAATATCCCACACTTAAAGCAAAATACGAGAAAATAAAAAAAATCTAACCAGTCAAAGCCAAAGATAGTACATACATATGTGTATATGTACATTAGGGTGGTCCAAAAATGCATGCGAAAAAGTAGAGTTTTATGGTCTCACCCCCTAGGATTGTCCTATATTGAAAAAAAATATACTTTTTTTTATTTCAAAATTTAGAGGTCGCCCAAAGTTTTCCATGTATTTTTTATGGGGAAAAAACAAAGAAAGTTTTCCGAACGAAAAATATTGGTTTTCAAGAATTCNCCCAAAAATGCATGCGAAAAAGTAGAGTTTTATGCTCTCACCCCCTAGGATTGTCCTATATTGAAAAAAAATATATATTTTTTTTTATTTCAAAATTTAGAGGTCGCCCAAAGTTTTCCATGTATTTTTTATGGGAAAAAAACAAAGAAAGTTTTCCGAACGAAAAATATTGGTTTTCAAGAATTCTATACCACTTCAACGAAAAACTGTTTTGTGGTATAGAACAATCCTAGGGAGTGAGAGCATTAAAATTCCGACCTTACTATTTTTGGGCCACCCTAATATACTGTATTTACTGTAGATACTTGTACAACGAGATCGAATTTGTAGCTTCTTCCTCGCAAAAGCACCACAATCATACCTACGGTGACCAGATTTCTGTGGCCAAAAATCGGGACATTTCTAAAGCATCGAATCCGAATCTACAATAATGTTTTTAGAATAAAAATACATAACATCTTTTAATACAGTTTTATTCAAAACAAAACAAAGAGAAAAAAACTTGAAAAATGATTGAGGAAATGTATACACGCACGGTATACGGTGACAATAATGTACATAAATAAATAGCGAAAAGCAAGGATTGACTACTTTTCTTTGTTTAAAAAATGTTTATTGTTTTTTTATGAAAATATAACTTACTGTCTAACAGAACATGTGAGTCCAAANACTACAATAATGTTTTTAGAATAAAAAGACATAACATCTTTTAATACAGGTTTATTCAAAACAAAACAAAGAGAAAAAAACTTGAAAAATGATTGAGGAAATGTATACACGCACGGCGAAAAGCAAGGATTGACTACTTTTCTTTGTTTAAAAAATGTTTATTATTTTTTTATGAAAATATAACTTACTGTCTAACAGAACATGTGAGTCCAAATTTCAAACTTTGTAAAACATTTTCGAAAAATTCGACGAATTTTAACAAATGTTGATCAACATTTTAAATATTTTAATCAGATTTTCTAACATTTTCTTGAGTATGCAGTTTTGTAGTCCATTAAATTATTGTATAAAAAAGTGCAAAATTGAAGTCTTTTTGTTGATTTCCAGAAATTTTTTGTTCACGCATATTCCTCCGAACAAAGTATGTTCAAAAATTTTTTTGTATAGAGAAAATGAGCAACATCTTCCACAAAAAAAAAAAAAANCATTTTTTGTTCACGCATATTCCTCCGAACAAAGTATGTTCAAAAATTTGTTTTGTATAGAGAAAATAAGCAACATCTTCCACAAAAAAAAAAAAAAAAAATTACCAAAAATCTGCGCTAAATCCAAGCTATTTAAAATTTGCGCTTTGAATTGAATGGTCTACAAAACTGCATACTCAGAATTTTTCTGAGAAATCTAATTAAAGAGCTAGAAATTTTGATAAAATCTTGTCGAATTTAGCTAATTTTTGTGCAAAGTTTGAGACTTTGACATACATGGTCTTTGTTAGATAACGAGCTAACTTTCATAAAAAAATAATACACATTAAATAATCGCTAAAGAATGCTGAAATGTGTTTTCCCAACATATATTTTTCATATTTATGATTTTTTTGAGGGAATTAATATTTTGTTTTATAATTTCACTAAATTCAAGTTAGAATCATTTCATTAAAAAAGAACTAAAAAAATAAATATAAAAGTGATTTTTAAGCAAAAAACAAAATCGACTTCAATTCTAATATAAAAATTTAAGATAGCCGTTAATTTCTTAATAATTCCCATATTCGGGCCTATGGCAAATTAGTATGGGACCACCTTTCCTTAAAAAAAGGATAATAGTTATAGAAATCGGTTAAGGTGGTTCAAAATTATGCGGTAACATTCATAAAAAAAAAATATTCTGACGACTTGATAACTTTATTAAAAAAATTTAGAGAAGATTGATTGACAGATTTGACAGGATAAAACATAACCAAATATCATAGAAAATAAGGCTNAGAACTAAAAAAATAAATATAATATAAAAATTTAAGATAGCCGTTAATTTCTTAATAATTCCCATATTCGGGCCTATGGCAAATTAGTATGGGACCACCTTTCCTTAAAAAAAGGATAATAGTTATAGAAATCGGTTAAGGTGGTTCAAAATTATGCGGTAACATTCATAAAAAAAAATATTCTGATGACTTGATAACTTTATTAAAAAAATTTAGAGAAGATTGATTGACAGATTTGACAGGATAAAACATAACCAAATATCATAGAAAATAAGGCTGCTGGATATGTTTATGGCCAGAGTACAGGGAAACTTTTGTTAAATTAATNATATTCTGACGACTTGATAACTTTATTAAAAAAATTTAGAGAAGATTGATTGACAGATTTGACAGGATAAAACATAACCAAATATCATAGAAAATAAGGATGCTGGATATGTTTATGGCCAGAGTACAGGGAAACTTTTGTTAAATTAATAAAGAAAACTCTGAAAATCGGGACTTAATCGGTACAAATATGTAAAATCGAGACACTTATACGTGCCGACTTTTGAAAAATATTCAGCGCGGCAATTTTCTTAAAATCGGTACTGTCCCGCCAAAATCGGGACGAATGGTCGCCGTAATCATACCCATTCTTACTGCATTCGCTTTGGTAGTTATTTCAATTCTAGCTTGCAATTTGTTAGTGCTATGCAGTTCAGCAAATGGACCACAAAAACTCAACAGACAGCTGCAGGCAACTTTGCCTTGACTTCCGTTTCGTGTAGTTTTGACTTTTTCTCCCTTTACCTACAACACATGTACATATAATCGCTTGCGTTATTTGTTTTTTTTTTTTTTTTTTTTTTTG
>NW_016162008.1:32674-41871 GCF_001687245.7 Rhagoletis zephyria | reverse complement strand
TTTTTTTTTTTTTTTTTGTTGCATTTACTTGCCTGTACTTCCGATCAAACGGCGTTAAAAGTTACATGTTTCTGCTGCTGCAGCTTCACAATTGTACATACATAATACATCCATATGTAGGTAAAAATAGGAGTACAAAAAATTAAAAAAGAAATGTCTACTTCGTTTCGGTTTTTTTTTTTTTTCAATTTTACTTTGCTGTTTTTTACACTAATTTGGTTTTCNCTTCTGCTGCTGCAGCCTCACAATTGTACATACATAATACATCCATATGTAGGTAAAAATAGGAGTAAAAAAATTAAAAAAGAAATGTCTACTTCATTTCGGTTTTTTTTTTTCAATTTTACTTTGCTGTTTTTTACACTAATTTGGTTTTCAATTTAAGCGAAAGCTGCGAAATTGCGATATCACCTCAGCAAAAAGGAAAGCAAAAACGAGCTGCACACTACATTTATTGGAGGAAGGAAGGAGATAAAAAGACAAAATAAAAAAAAATAAATAAAAATAATGCAGTTGGCAGCAACACAAAAATTGTTAGTTGATCTTACCTTTCACCCCTTAGACGTGCACATAAACCACTTTCGTTGGTGAATGTGTGTGAAAGATGGAATTTATTCAATTTTTTTTTTGTTGTCGCATTGTTGCACAATTAGGTACAAAAATTTGGCATTCACCATTGAATTGTATATGCAAAAGGTATTAAAGTGTATATATGTATGTATGTGTGCGTGTGCTGGAAAAGTTGGCATAGGCACGTTTTGTGTTTTATATTATAATTCCAGGCATTTGGATTTGCATATTTTTTTTGGCAGAGATTGAAATTCATTTTTGAATTCTTATCTTAATAGGCTTAGTTTATTCCATGAAGAAGCATTGTTAGGGTGAGGCGAGACTCCTTTCTTCATAAAGTAAAGCAGAATAGTGATCAGTGGGTTAAGCGTCTGTCATGTGAACGGGGTCTAATAGAGTTACTCAGTGAGTTTAACATCGCGTTGAAACGTCTGTACTGCGCATTCAACCAGTTTACTCTTCCACTCGAATAGTTGGGCCTTGTTTGGTTACTTCGCATTATATCGACTTTGGTGAAGCATTTGGAGCATATATTCTTTGCATTATATCGACTTTGTCGCGTTCTCGTGATTTTTGCTGGCAATTAAGCAGCCATGAAGAACAAGGCCTTTATGAGTAACAGTGGTGGAAAAATTGCCAAGCTATATTTGCCTGAGTATCGAGTTTCGATACGAGTATTTGTTTTTCGATACCTACTCAGTACTTGGTTCAAAAGTATCGATCCCAAAATTAGTTGGTATCGAACGAAAAGTATCGAGTATGTACTTGTATTTACTCGTATCGTTTCATCCCTGTGCATTAATGCGTTATATGGAAGAAAATGCGCAACACCCTCGCAAAAAAAAAAATTTCTCAACAATCAACCGTAGATAATTTTTACGAAACTTTAACTTACTAAAATACCAAATACTACTTACTTTATTATACTAAAATTTAATGGGCTACAAAAGTGCATACTCATTTTTTTTTAATCGATTTGAATAATTGAAAGTTTCGACGAAAATTTCTTGGTATTTCTGCATATTCCCCGAGTTCTGGTTGGAATTAAAAAAAAAGTGATGCTTTTTGTTTTTGCTGTTGAATAAACCATACTTTAAAAAAAAGAAGAAAAATTTGGTATGAAAAATATGAATAAATAAAGTCGTCAAAACGTCAGGGTATGCATATTTTTGACGCCGACTGTATATTGGCTAACATTGCTTTGCTACACTGAATGGCACTCAGTTTTACCTGTCTTAATTGCAACCTGTCTTAATAGAACCCAATTTTGATAGCCTAGCGGAATTCAATGTAATTGAATAGTCTTTCTTCAACAAGTACGGCTTGTATGCCTCCTTTTTGGTTAGCTTCAACCGCGAATGGTTAAGATCTCGCTTGGAGGCTACAGGGGTGCATTATGGTCCACAACGGAAAATTTAGACTCACCCTTTCATGCTCTTAAGACATCCATGCCAGTGAAATGGCTAAGCTGACAAGGCTCTCGAAATAATTGTCTCCCAGAAATCTGAAGCACATTGCTCGGAGTTGCGATCATTTGCTACTACATACATACCTCCTAGTTATCTCAACACTTTCTGCAAGAATAGCTACATATGTATGTGAGTCTAGAAACCTGGCGGACACAGAAAAGTTCGGGAAGTCTTGGCTGGAAAACATTTTTCCACAATAAGACACACTGGGAGAAAGTTGTGATATAAAAATCGTGCGTTTTACAAACAAAAAGTTGAATTAAGAAAATTATATATTTTTTGCGATATATTCACTAAACTAAATTTCAGTAACTCCGCATCAATTTCAGCTTGCAAGAGTTAAATTTTTTGCTTCTCACAGCCCCATCACGTGCATTTGCTTGCACATGTGAATTTAGCTGCCCTTAACTGCAGCACTTTTCCCTATTTGACACTGCACTCACAACGAATTTCGCTATCATCTTTCCAATGTTCCCCCATTATTTCAATTCTCACTTAAGCTCTTGCCTGGCACTTCTGCTTTTCTTGGGGCTTAAGTGTAATTTAAGCTTGTTGGGGAGAATCGACAGCCAATACCAAGTAACAAGCTTTGCAATACGAGTACAGTCATGGCTGGAGGGAAATAGCAAGTAACAAAAAAAAAAAAAAAAAACTAAATATGATAACCAACCAACCGACAACCGAACTAACAACAACCTCACTGTGTGTATGGCTACAATCTTATGTAATACTATTGCCAACAAAATTTCGCAAAATTCATTTTCCAAAAACAAATTTAACGTCAAAAGGCAGCAAAACTAATCGAACGCAGACCGATGCTACATATGTATGTACATACTTACATTCATTTTGAGCACTCAAGTACCAGAGCAACTGCCGGTCAGATAGAATTGCCGATAAGCGCTAATAAATATCCGGTCCTTTGAAATTGTGTCTATTACAAAGTGGTCACATATGTGTGTATTTTTTTTTTTTACAAATACGAATGTGAAAATGCAAGTGAGCTAATATATATATGTACATTTATACATATAGTTATGCTTTAGTAAGCCATCACTTAGGCACGATGGTAGAAAGTGTTTTTCTTATTGATTTTTTAATTCTATGAAACTGAAAATTATAAAAAGCAATAGCCTACATATATATTTTAAAACACCGATTATTTTCATAAAAAAAATCTATAATTTAATTTAATAAATTCAGGGGCCATAATGCATATCTTATTATCTTATTATATTAAACGAGCAATTCTTGTATATAAATATATATATGTGTATATATACATGAGCAAATTTCGCGAGTTGTTTTTTATTCTCACTCTCTTCTCTTGCCAGAAAAAAATACGTTGAAGCATTATTTTTACATTTATTTCAATCAATGGGAGTTCCAGATACAAGTATGTACAATAAAAAATAAGTATTTGAAAATTTTTAGCCTTCAAAAGTCTTTTTTAGGCGAAAAGTACCGAAATAACTAATTTCTTCATTGCCACTCGAAAAAATCATAATTGCGTTTTTTATTAATAACTTTGGAAAGTTTTCAAATAGAATGCTCATGTTAAAGACAATGAAAGTTGGCATCCAACACAACATATCTGTGAAGTTTCAAGAGTGTGCCACTAAATTAAGAAAAAAAAATAAAATGGCAGCATACAGAATATCTGCCGTAGCTATTTTGAAATTTTTGATACTTAACGATTTTGTCGTTGTAAAAGTTTAAGATACTTCTAAATGTTAACATTGAACGGTGAAAACATTATTCTTGCCAAAAGGAACAAATTATAAGATGACCATGATTTGCGAAAAATTATTATTTCTTTTTAAAATTTTTATATGTAGACACACTCGAAATGCATTCTAAAATTTCTATATACAGGAAGAATATTCGCGAAGAATGCGATAGGCAAAAAATTCAACGGCAATATTTAATTACTTTTCAATAATATGACTTTTAAAGTTAAGGCGTTCGAGTAAACACGTAGCTGGCTGTTTATGGTACTACGGCGCGTATACGTTACATACACAACTACGGGTATAATATGCGCACGAGATTTTATTTTGAAATTTTTAGTGTATCTTTTTTAATTTTTCATTTAAATACAATTTCGCGATGGAATCATGTTCTTTATGCAAAACTGAAGGTTTCTGTCAAAAAATTAACAACTCTTGAGATTTGCTCATATATCCTATCATATATTTTGGGAAACGGTTCTAGCGATTTTAATGAAATTTTGTATACAAATAATGTTTTGCATTTTAAGATTATCTAAATAGGTATACCTCCGAGAATACTACTTAAAGGTTGCCACCTATTCAAAATTATTTAGAAGTTAAATAAAAAATCATAATATTCGTATGAAATGGAAGGTATATGTATATTTTACAAATCCCCAAACCAGAAATATTTTTGAATAGGGTTAGCACCTATTGTGAATCCCACATTTATTAATAGTTTTTGTTTAGAAAGTAAAGGCACAATATTTCCATGCACGAATACTAAAGAAGGCTCTTAATCAATGATTTGCCTATATACTAATTGTTATCCCTTAGGATATTAGTGTAAGGTTGCCACTTATTTTCGATTCTACAAAATTTAACTAAAACGTATGGGTATAAAATGGAAAGTATTTTTACCACCTTTAGTTCGGAAATATTTGCGATGATGGTTCCATGTTTTTTTTTAATACAAATCTGTATTTTGTTAATTTCAATGAGCGCTTTTTTGTATGTATACTGTGCATACTCACAATATGTACTCTTTATAAAGGCAAGCGTAGTTCCAAATAGGGATGACGCCCAATTTTTAACGTAAGTACTTTCCTTTTTCCATAAGATATCAGAAGCTAAAATTTTTTCTTTAATTTTTCTCCGAAATATTCTTTTTAAAGCTATTTAAATATTCGTATTTGATACCCAAACCTTGAAAACATTAAAATGTATATAAAAAAATATCAATTAAAAATAACGATTAAATTTTACCGAAAAAATAAAAATCAAAATTTTTTTGGTATTTAACGGTTATTTTTTTGGGTCGCCGTAAAAGTTGTACCAAATTTTCACAATTAAATCTGTGAACTTAAAAAAGTAACAAATACATGAATGTAACTTCCGTCAGACCTTTACATCGATGTTTTCGTTAACCGTTGAAAGAATGACATTGCATTTCTCTTATCACTTTATGCAACAGTTTTGTTCTAAATCTTTTTTCTTCATCCTTCTCCGTCTGCTAGCAGTTTGTGGCAAAGCTGACAATGAAATACTTCTTATTTCATGGCACACTTGTCAATCGTAATCGAACCAACTACTTTACAAGTTAACTATCTATTGAATATACATACATATACTCGTACAATATCACACATACGCATTTCGATGGAGAATCAGATTCAGCAGGAGAATTGTCAATGCTGTTGCCACAAAAATCGTGTCAATGATGGAAAAAGAGTTGCTAGACTATAATTGAATCGATGGTGGAAGAAAATACGCGTACAACAACAACAACAACAACAACAACGTGTATTTGTTCGTACAATTCAATCTCTTCACCAGCAGCACTGATTGGTGCCAACTTCAGACACCTTCATTTGCAACTCAAAGCAGTAGCGTAAACGCTGTCAATTGCACATAAAACACTCGCTCACCCAGCAAGAGAGCGAGTGTAAGTGAGTTTTGCCGCGTGGCTTGCCAATGATGGCCCTTGTTGTGGCGAAGCGTGCAATTGCCTTCTATGTATACTCTAGCAGTGGCAGTTTTTGTGACAATTGCAATTGGAAATTTCGTCGTTTGTATTCTGCGCTTGCAACTCAATCAATATTGTTACGCTTCCTTAATTCAATGCATCTATTCAGGTTGTTTAGGTTACCGTTGCATCCACTTGGTTAGGCAAGATTGTTTGTGGGTAAAAAATGGTATTCGCAATTGTTGCCACGTGCCTTTTGTCTTTCATTTGCGTGGACTTTGCTGATTTGCTTGCTGGGCGGCTTAGTCAGAGATAGATGTTATTGTGGTGTGCCCATGGCCGGCCTGCCAACTTGGCTCAAATCGTACCATTCTTGGCCGTATTTTAATCCAAATGGCACTTAATTTTTGAATTTGGCACAAGGTGCAAAAATGGGAATTTTGAAATACAGTCTTATGACATCCTTCACGTGTACTACTTTTTCATCAACTAAAATTTTCGAGGTAAAGATTTTCATGTTGTACAATTGAAATAAGTTTAAAATAGTATAGTGAGGCGGCCGTCTACGTCGTTCGCAAAGGGGCAGTCCACTCTTGGCTTGCTGACAGCGAAACGCGAAAGCAATACTGAGCTGGACTCCGATCCGCTGCAAGTTCAAGGGCAACGAAATCGCTGACAACCTGTTGAGGGATTGAGCATCTTTCAAATGTCTTCATGGATCATGAATCCTTAGTTGTGTCTCTACAAAATTCTTGTTATGGATTATGTGTTCTAATAGGCTGTTGGGAGCATTGGGCAGGCTAGGTTATCCAGTTTGAGAGATATGAAATCTGCTCGTTCACTAGTTATCCAACTAGTCGCAACCTATTGCATTCTCACATGCATCGTATTTGTCTGTCCTTCGAAGTGAAATGTGTGGCTTAGTCTTGAGGGCGAGGAGATGTCGTCACATTCTGTGTGAGCGCCCGTCCTTGACCAGATAAACATGCATATCAGGATCCATTTTTCATAAGAAAAAGCAGAGCTATTCTTCTATAGCCAATTTTTAACTGAAAATCTAAAATTGATTTCCCTATACTATCCTTTCATGTCCTATCCTATTCTTACTAACGTTTTGCATTTTTCATTTAATCACTGGAAATAAACTATCGACATAGATTAAGGTTGACAACTTTGCCATTAAGTCTATCGCTCCTGTGTTTCCCTGTCTCCCCGCATACACTTCCGTGAATATTTGCCTGTCTCTTTCTTGTTTTTATTTTACCTTCGTGCTGCAATGTAATCATTATTATTATCGCTTGTGATTAAATTGTTGTTGCAGTTGACAATTTGTTAAAAGGCACTTAAATTAGTGTCAACCTGCAATTCGTGGGTTTGATATACATACATACATACATACTCTTTCAACGCTACTAATGGATGAGCTACATCGGCACGTAGCCACGTTGATGTGGGCTTGTGGATTTGTAGGTTCGAGACTTGTGATGGATGCTGCGCGTGGGAGATTTTTGTAAGCGTTTGTGAACGTGTAAATTGTACCTATTTTACGGACACGATAGTAGTGGCACACTTTCTTTTATTTGAAAACAAGTAATTTTTAGCAAAAAAAAACCGACTTCAACTCCCATATAAAAAAATATATATATATATATATATATCTCATGATCCGCTGATCGGATCTTAACCAGATTAGTATGGGACCACCTCTGAGACACTACCTTTCCGATGCAAAAAGAATTATCGAAATCGGTTGACGTGGTCCAAAGTTATGCGGTAACATACATAAAAAACAAAAAAATATTCCGACGAACTGATAACCTCCTCCTTTTTTGGAAGTCGGTTAATAATGAATTGTAAAAAGCACTACGTTTTTATACCAAAATCAATGTGTGATAGCTATTTAAGTCATATTTGGCTTAATTTCTTCTCAAGCTTTGTTAGAAAAAATAAATGAATACATACCATCTACATTTTTCATCAAATTTTCATTATCTTAGGGCCAAAATCAACTGTAATGATTTATCCTTTGTATTGAATTTTAAAAACAATGTCAAAATGATCTATTAAAACTTTGTAGCTTTCAAAAATGATTGAAAATTTCGTTTTTTTTCGACTTTGGTCGAACTTTAGGTCGCTTACGTTGATTGGATGATTTTTTCATGAGATATTGACGAAGAGTTCCGAAAAGTACCAAAAAACACGTTTTCGCAAAATATCTCGAAAAAGTTCTTTAAGAAGAAAATTTGGTACTGTTTCGTGTTCAGCGAACCGAAATCAGAAGGGAAAACATTGGAAAAAATCAGTACATTTTTAGGTTTTTCTGTTTTGAAAACCTACGCAGAACAGCCCTTTGAATAACGGTACGATTTTGCAAAAATAGGGCGGATGGTCACCGTAGTTATGAATAGCACGGGCCTGCGAAATTTCACTTTATTTTCACCCTTCCAATAATATATAATTTTTTTGTTTTTTAATATCTTGATATGTTAAATTAAAATACAGATTTTTTACTAGCACATCGAGATTTATTTTTATTGAATACATGCGTATTTTGAAATTTTTATTTAGAAAACAAAAAACATAACTTATAATCACCCTTAAAGAACACTAAGAACAATTTTAAAAAGTAAGTTCTAACAATTTTCATAAGAAACACAAAAATTAATTAATGTCAATTATGTGTTCATTTAAAAGATTAAATTTTTGTTAAAAGTACCCCTAAAGTGAAGGAATCGGAAAGATGGAAATTCGAATTAGCGCCAATAATACGCGGTAACGTTAAGACAAATGTAAAAAGCAATTTTTTTTTTAAATTTGTTTTTCATAGCTAGTACCAAATACCTACCCAAGTTGCTAATTCGTTTTTTTAAGAGAGAAACCATCGCAGGCCTGTGTACTTGGCAATAGACGAAGTTTTAAGGTCTTGTCCTAAATGATTGATAGATGTTCTCTTTAAATCGGTTTCAGACAGCAGAAGTGGTAAGGAATATTTGGAGGTAAACCAAAGCATACCTTTCGAACCAGGCACTGGTCGCGTTTAATTAAACTTTCAGCGCTTTTTGTTGTTGCCTCACAAAAGAAATACTTATACTTTTTCCAGAATCGATCAAATGCTATTTATTACCTCAAAAGTCTACTTTTTATCCAAAATTAGCTGAAGGTTATCGCAACTAAGGCACACACCAAATCACGCTAATCAACCCATAAGCCAGAAACCTTCTAACATTCCCCCTATCGCTCTCAAAGCGCTGCCAAATCTTATTGTTTGAAAGTCTAAAACAAAACCGAATATGTAAAGGGAGAAGATTAACTATAGTACTTTAAAACCAAAACCAAAATCCTAAAAATAAGCGCCACTACCACGACGACTAATAAATGCAACAGGAAAAGTGCCAGGATATGGCTGTGGTGTGCGCGTTAAACCTCGCACTCTCCTTCCCACACGCTGCTTACTTGACACCCGTCGGCGCGCTACCGCAC
>NW_016162008.1:1971-19640 GCF_001687245.7 Rhagoletis zephyria | reverse complement strand
AAAAAAAAAAAAAAAAAAAAATATTCCGACGAACTGATAACCTCCTCCTTTTGTGGAAGTCGGTTAATAATGAATTGTAAAAAGCACTACGTTTTTATACCAAAATCAATGTGTGATAGCTATTTAAGTCATATTTGGCTTAATTTCTTCTCAAGCTTTGTTAGAAAAAATAAATGAATACATACCATCTACATTTTTCATCAAATTTTCATTATCTTAGGGCCAAAATCAACTGTAATGATTTATCCTTTGTATTGAATTTTAAAAACAATGTCAAAATGATCTATTAAAACTTTGTAGCTTTCAAAAATGATTGAAAATTTCGTTTTTTTTCGACTTTGGTCGAACTTTAGGTCGCTTACGTTGATTGGATGATTTTTTCATGAGATATTGACGAAGAGTTCCGAAAAGTACCAAAAAACACGTTTTCGCAAAATATCTCGAAAAAGTTCTTTAAGAAGAAAATTTGGTACTGTTTCGTGTTCAGCGAACCGAAATCAGAAGGGAAAACATTGGAAAAAATCAGTACATTTTTAGGTTTTTCTGTTTTGAAAACCTACGCAGAACAGCCCTTTGAATAACGGTACGATTTTGCAAAAATAGGGCGGATGGTCACCGTAGTTATGAATAGCACGGGCCTGCGAAATTTCACTTTATTTTCACCCTTCCAATAATATATAATTTTTTTGTTTTTTAATATCTTGATATGTTAAATTAAAATACAGATTTTTTACTAGCACATCGAGATTTATTTTTATTGAATACATGCGTATTTTGAAATTTTTATTTAGAAAACAAAAAACATAACTTATAATCACCCTTAAAGAACACTAAGAACAATTTTAAAAAGTAAGTTCTAACAATTTTCATAAGAAACACAAAAATTAATTAATGTCAATTATGTGTTCATTTAAAAGATTAAATTTTTGTTAAAAGTACCCCTAAAGTGAAGGAATCGGAAAGATGGAAATTCGAATTAGCGCCAATAATACGCGGTAACGTTAAGACAAATGTAAAAAGCAATTTTTTTTTTAAATTTGTTTTTCATAGCTAGTACCAAATACCTACCCAAGTTGCTAATTCGTTTTTTTAAGAGAGAAACCATCGCAGGCCTGTGTACTTGGCAATAGACGAAGTTTTAAGGTCTTGTCCTAAATGATTGATAGATGTTCTCTTTAAATCGGTTTCAGACAGCAGAAGTGGTAAGGAATATTTGGAGGTAAACCAAAGCATACCTTTCGAACCAGGCACTGGTCGCGTTTAATTAAACTTTCAGCGCTTTTTGTTGTTGCCTCACAAAAGAAATACTTATACTTTTTCCAGAATCGATCAAATGCTATTTATTACCTCAAAAGTCTACTTTTTATCCAAAATTAGCTGAAGGTTATCGCAACTAAGGCACACACCAAATCACGCTAATCAACCCATAAGCCAGAAACCTTCTAACATTCCCCCTATCGCTCTCAAAGCGCTGCCAAATCTTATTGTTTGAAAGTCTAAAACAAAACCGAATATGTAAAGGGAGAAGATTAACTATAGTACTTTAAAAACAAAACCAAAATCCTAAAAATAAGCGCCACTACCACGACGACTAATAAATGCAACAGGAAAAGTGCCAGGATATGGCTGTGGTGTGCGCGTTAAACCTCGCACTCTCCTTCCCACACGCTGCTTACTTGACACCCGTCGGCGCGCTACCGCACAAAAATTACCAAGCTAACTACCGCCAAACGAACAACCATCGCCACCATCTTGATCAGCAGACAAACAAAACCGACACACATTTGGAAAATTGCTGCACACTAACTGTGACTCAGCAGTTGCATTCGCATCGGGCGTCGGGCGTCGGGCGTTGGGCGTCGAGCGTTGGGCGTTGACTGGCGGGTGACGGGTGATGGGTGACTGGGCAGACGCAGCAAAATTGAAAGTTTTTAATGTGGCCATGTCCTTGAATAATAAACGGCGCCCAACGCGCGGCAGTGTTGTTAGTAGCTGTGCTGCTGCTGCTGCTGATGCTGCCATTGTAAGTCGAGGCTGTTCGTCGTCGCTGCTGCTTCATCGAAATACTAACCGCATTCGCTCGAAGTAAATGCGCTAGCCTGATTTCTGCAGCATTGAAAAATGGGAGCATTAAGATTTTGCATTCCTTTTTAGCGCTTCTCTATTATTTTGGTGTTTTTTCTTGCTTTTTTTTTTGGTTTTACACTACCCGTGCATTCTCTTTCTCAAGTTCCCTTGCTACATAATACAAAATTTTTCCTCCATCACAGCTTTCTTTATTATTATGTCAGATTTTTCCACAATATTCTTGCCTTTGTGTGTTTCTGTAAAGACGTAGGCAGGCGTCAAGTACCAACAGAGCAGCGTGGCAGAATGCTGTGCATCTCATGCAACGGGAGCGCTCTTGGCCGGGCTTGGGGAAAGGTGTCAAAACGGATAAGTGTCAGCCGTAGCAATTCGCTCGTGCACATNAGGGGGTAAGGTGTCAAAACGGATAAGTGTCAGCCGTAGCAATTCGCTCGTGCACATGCGAAATTCCTTTTCTAAGAATATTTTCTCATAATTTACGTGGAAGACACTGTGCAAGTACCTACATACAAATTTATGCCTGCTTGTGAAAATAGCTGGGCTTGGCTGCGGGAAAAATGTAACGCAAGATTATCCACGGCATTCAGTTGACAAAAGACAGGTTCGTTTGGTTTATTTGTCACTGCAATATTTAATGAGTTCGTTAATGGGTTTCAAGGGAAGTGTCATGTGCATTTTTGTGCTGCTTCGCGGAATTGAATTGAAGAGCAGACTATCATAGTTACAAAGTGGTTATAGCGAATCAGGAGAAGAAAGATACGTACGTTAACATTTTTCCTAAAAGAGTATGTCGATTTAAAAAATACCACATTTTTTTTAATAATGTAAATATTTATGTTTATATCCCAACTGATCTCTTGCATTCAAGAAGCGTTTCGAGTATCCACTTTATAACATTAAAAAAAAAAAGTCAACTGGTGATCTTTGTTGTTTTAAACAAGAACACCGCCATTATTTTTGCTTTTTGAATCAAAGCTGAAACAGGAAATTCTCGAAAAATATTCTGAATGATCACGCAAATTCGTATAGGCTTAAAAAAAAAAAAAAACCAAAAATATGCCAAAAAATTTCGCGCAAAAATCCTGCAGGAATCAAATGAGTTTCGAAAAGTTAAAAAATGCCGTACTTCGCAGAATCCCAAGAAAATCCGAAGATCCCAAAAGAATTCCGAGAACTCAAAAAAAAACATCCTGGAGAATCCCTAGAAAATCCGAAGGACCGTAAAAAAAAACCGAAGGAACCAAGAAATCCCGAAAAGACCCTAAAAATCGTGGAGAGCCACAAAAAAATATTCTGAAAAAATCTCCTAAAGTCGCGAAAAACCACGTAAAATTACAACCCCTTTAAATTTTGATCAATAATCAAAAATTATCGGCTATTTTCTGCATGTCCTGTTAGTTTGGCCTTAAAAATAAAAACATAGGTTTACAAAAAAAAAAAAATGTTTGTGCATATTGAACCAAACCTCTATATCCCTATGTTATTCGACGCACTGAATGCAAATCCAAGGTCTGTTAGCCTCCATAAAGTCAGGTTCCAGGTCATTTGAAGTTCAAGTAGGGAAAAATTCCATGAATGTACCTAAAAATTTAATACAATTTTTCTGAATTTGACCTTGGGATGATCTTGGCATGACCTCGAGATGACCTTGAAGAATCAAGGGATCCCCATATTCGGATTCAGCGACGACAAAAAAAAATAAAAATTTTAATTTCTATTGAATACATTTTTTGTTCTATTTGACCCTCAAATGACCTCGAACCTGACCTCGGATTCGGGTTCAGCGAGTCAACCCAATACATAGTATGTGTTTTCAGGTTTATTTCATGATTTTTTTCCTACTTGACCTTTAAATGATCTTTAACCTGACGTGATGGGGGCTAACAGACCTCGGATTCGCATTCAGCGCGTCGAATGACATGGGGATATAGAGGTTTGGTTCAATATTCAGAAACTTTTTTTCTTTGTAAACCTGTGTAATCTTACTTAAANTAGATGACCTTGAAGAATCAAGGGATCCCCATATTCGGATTCAGCGACGACAAAAAAAATAATAATTTTAATTTCTATTGAATACATTTTTTGTTCTATTTGACCCTCAAATGACCTCGAACCTGACCTCGGATTCGTGTTCAGCGAGTCAACCCAATACATAGTATGTGTTTTCAGGTTTATTTCATGATTTTTTTCCTACTTGACCTTTAAATGATCTTCAACCTGACGTGATGGGGGCTAACAGACCGCGGATTCGCATTCAGCGCGTCGAATGACATGGGGATATAGAGGTTTGGTTCAATATTCAGAAACTTTTTTTCTTTGTAAACCTGTGTAATCTTACTTAAAATATTAAAATCCGAAAATTTTTTAAATCACGAGGACGTCGTCTTGCTTTACAGTGTGTGATATACACTTGATAAGACCCAAGTTCGAGCACTGGTACAACTGGCATTTAAAAAGTTCTCCAATAGTGGTTGTCCCTCGGCAGACAATGCCAACACTCTGAATAAAAACTTTCTCATAAAGAACCTCATCATAACAGACATTTCGCCATAAAAAGGCGGCTTAAAACTGTAGGTTCTACCATTTGTGTAACACCATCAAGACGCACACTGCAAATCGAAGGGGAAACTTGACCAAACACTTAAAATGTGTAACAAAGCATCAAATATTTTTTGCCACTTTCCAATTATAGAAAAAACGCCTGGAGAATAGATTTTTTCGAAAGTCCGAACTAGAGATAACCTTAAGGGGTAGAGTTTAAAGCACTTCTTTACTTTGAGTAGATGTTAATGTTAAGCCAAGAGGTAGTTAAGGCCGCTAGTGAACAAGAGATGTGTGTCTAAATTTGAGCAGTCGAAAGGTTACAATTTATACAAACTTTTAGGAAGGTTCATAAAATTGATGAGAATTATAGAGTGAGAAATGAAAACACCGCACTTTATTCCGCTTGCTATTTCGCATTCAAAATTAGTTTAAGTCTTATTTCAGAGCCATGTTGGGAATTACTCGCCCTTTATGGTAGAGAAACTAAATTTAAGATGAGGAGTGAAATTCGACTTCAACTTGTAACGGTGTATCTTTTAGGGCGCATCATTTATTAAATAAGCAGGCAAATATGCTGATTTTTAAGGTTCCCAGGAGCCTTTTTAGTTCTATGAGTAGTGAAGTGAAAAAACTTTGCATCGATTCTTATACAATTGCAATTCTGTTGGCAAATAAAAATAATAAAGTCTGTTGAAAAGTTTAATGTATTCATTTGGGTTTGTTTTTTGTTTTTGAAAGCACAAAATTAGCTTTCCAGATTCCAGCTCGGAGAGAAAAATTTTACAACCCGAGTCTGAGAACGATTACTGCAAAGTTAGAGGATTTTTAAAAAACTTATATCTATACTGATTTTTATCTCTACTCAATCGCTATCTAAATCTCAAAATGCGCATTAAAACTTAGCAAGCAACAGATAATTAAAGACAGCGAACAATTATTAAATTTTGATTGCTTCTTCGAAAAAACATCTGTATACAACTATATTTCTGTTTTCCTAAGTACATACAGTGGCGGTCAAAAATGGATGAATGGTGTTACGTTTTTAATATTTACAATGTTTCTCAAGCTAAAATTTTTTGATATTTTTTATAAAAATATGATTCACGCTTTAACAAAAACTATATAAATCACACTTTCAAACTTTATACAGAACTTGAAAAATTCCACAAATTTTTATCTAAATTTGGAGATTTTTAACCAGAATTTCTATAAATTTTTTGTATGCAGTTAATAAGCTTATAAAATTCTAGTAAAACAAGTGCAAGTTTTGACCGGCTAAAAAATCGAATTGATTTTTAATATTTTTTTTTTTGTTGACAGCGCACTTTCTTCCATACAAACATGAATTTCTTATGAAAGAATATGAGCAAGACAGTTTTCAAAAAAAAAATAATAAGAAAAAAAATCAACGGCAGTTTTCCGAAATTTTGCTAGTTATATGAAAAAAAAAACGTAAAATCCGTCAGCAAAAAAAAAGCATTATTAAAAATCAATGCGATTTTTTAGCCGCTCAAAACTTGCACTTATTTTACTAGAATTTTATAAGCTTGTTAACTGCATACCCCCAAAATATTCTAAAAATTCTGGTTAAAAACCTCGAAATTTAGATGCAAATTTGTGGAATTATTCAACTTGTGTATAAAGTTTGAAAGTGTGATTTATATAGTTTTTGTTAAAGCATGGACCATATTTTTATGAAAAAATATCAAAAAATTTTAGCTTGCAAAACATTGTAAATATTAAAAGCGAAACACCATTCATCCATTTATCACCGCCACTTTATGTTCAAGCATGCTTGTCCTACACTTAATTGTAATGTGTTACGTGAACACGATTAGGTATACTTTGTCAAATATTGGTACCGGCCGGTAATGAGATAAACGACTCAGCGACAGACAGCTAAACTAAATGCTATTTATACACAAGTGAAATCGCACCAGAAAAAAAAAACTATATAGAAATTGAAGTTACGACTATTTGCGCATAGCAACAATAGACTTAGATTTCAGTAAGAAAAAATGGCTACAAATTAAACAAAATAAGTGAAATTGACGGTAAACACAATTTAAGCGAAGTACGAAAAATAGCAGAAATAAATAAATAAATGGAATTCGTACATATAATCCTACTGGATAATAGTTAGTACATTTGTTATCAACAGTGAATATTGTTGCACATATTACAAGTATGTATATTCACTTATAGCGCCTACGAAAGTAGGCAAGCAAAGCTGATATTGCCACTTCAATTGAAAATACCAGCACATCGCTCATTTACTAAAAGATCGTCGAAACTAAAAAAAATCACATTTTTAGGCAACACGCTTATACATANCACATTTGTTATCAACAGTGAATATTGTTGCACATATTACAAGTATGTACATATATTCACTTATAGCGCCTACGAAAGTAGGCAAGCAAAGCTGATATTGCCACTTCAATTGAAAATACCAGCACATCGCTCATTTACTAAAAGATCGTCGAAACTAAAAAAAATCACATTTTTAGGCAACACGCTTATACATACATATAGAATGGTCGACTTTATGTACAGCCCGCGTCAAAACGATAGCACATATCAACATTTTGACCAGTTTTTTTCATCTAGAAACCCTTAAGAAAGTATGGTAAAGCAACATAGCAGCAAAAAATTCGCATACTTTTTTGGATTTGTATTATAGGGCTGTTCAGCTCTCACTAAAAAATAAAAACATATATAAAATGACGCACAAATAATGGAAAAGAAGTTTTCTTCTATCAAACTTTCTTAAATTAAAGCTCTGTTAGTCTAGTCTTAACTTAACTTACGTAAGAAATCGTCAATGATTACTGAACAACGTCAACTTAGCCGGAAGCGAAAAAATTTTGTTTTTGTATTTTCCTCCAATATCTCGTCGACTGAGTGGAAGATCGACCTATCTCGGTTTTTGAATCGGTAGGGCGTTTTTGAACCAAATTTTGAGATAGGGCGTTCTTCCACCAAATTATGAAGTAGGGCATTCTTGAAAAGTTGTCTGAAATTGGGCGTTTTCGAACTGGCTGCCGAGATAGGTCGATCTTCCACTCAGCCGTCGATATTAGTATACATTGCGTAAATTAACTCTAGGCTAATTGAGCCTTCAGTTTGCAGCACTCCAGAAAAAATGCTCGTATATTTATTTCTTCAAGAAAATTTAAAGCAAAAGCAAAGCACTTTTATAATCAACAGAAATAGTAAAAAATAGTAATATTTTGTATAGAAGAAAATCTTGGACTCTGTTGACAAACAAACAGTGTATCAAAAAAACAACAAGATTTTTTGGCAACTTCAAACATCTACTTTATTGTACTAAAATTTATGACGAGTGTGCTATAAAATTGCGTACCAACTTTTTAATTAAAAAGCTTGGAATTTTGATGTAATTTTGTTGATTTTTGTTTTAATTTTTATGCAAAGTTTGAAACCTGGATCTATGTATGTGGCTTTTNGAAAACAACAAGATTTTTTCGCAACTTCAAACATCTACTTTATTGTACTAAAATTTATGACGAGTGTGCTATAAAATTGCGTACCAACTTTGTAATTAAAAAGCTTGGAATTTTGATGTAATTTTGTTGATTTTTTTTTTAATTTTTATGCAAAGTTTGAAACCTGGATCTATGTATGTGGCTTTTGTTATATAATGAACTACACTTTTATAAAAAAAATTAGTGAACGTGAAACAAGAAAAAATAAACACATTCAAAACAGGTCAAAATGTTGAGGTGCTATCTTCTGGCGCGCGCTGTATGTATGCGGAAGTATGTACACATTCGATACTCCCGTGCATGGGAAAAAAAATGGTAAAAGGCTTGTTCGCAAGCAAAGTAACCAAAGTTTATNTACATATACTCCCGTGCATGCGAAAAAAAATGGTAAAAGGCTTGTTCGCAAGCAAAGTAACCAAAGTTTATGTGAATTAAATTTATATCGGATAACTTAAATAAATCATACGCTTAAATAAATTCCAATTTATATTTATTAATGGTATAAAACGCCAAGTTATTTCCTCATCAATATGTTTCCTGTTGTAGTCCAACGTAAATACTATACATACATACATACATACATACATAGGCGCCTACGTACTTACATACATACATAGTACTTCCATAAACTTATGCACGCGATGCAATGAATGCATCGTGATATGCAGACACCAGCATACCTACTTGCACATCGTTTATTTTACATATACATATATNGGCGCCTACGTACTTACATACATACATAGTACTTCCATAAACTTATGCACGCGATGTAATGAATGCATCGTGATATGCAGACACCAGCATACCTACTTGCACATCGTTTATTTTACATATACATATATGTATATGTATACCTGTCACAACAACAAAGAAAGCACATTATGTTGCGTCATAAAATCAATGCAGGTGTTGTTGCTTGCACATGCATATGAACACACACATTCAACAACTTTGCTTTATGCGATTATCGATATGCGCTAAAAAATATGCTACTCAACATTTGGAAGTTAATAAAGTGTATGCATGCGTGCTGACTGGTGCCGCCCGGCAAGTGTGCAGCCTATATACATATATACATACATTTGTTTATTAACAGCATTTCACATACATTCATTCATATGCACTTGTCTGGTAGCCAATTAATCGCAGTGGCATATAGTATTTGTATATGCAAGTAGATTCCTATATATCGCAACAACAGTATAAGCAAACTTGCTTTAAAGCCTAAAAATATGCAACATATTTTTGTTACACCTTCAAATAGCGCTGTGATCCATAATTTGCTTTCTAACCATTTTACTGTGCTTTAAAAATAGATTTTCTCTGAAAAATGACGTCACTTCGTTTGAACTTCTCAACGCAAGCTATGAAATTGCCGCCTAAATGCCTCGAGGTAGGCAATTACGTATTTTTAAAGTTCGCTAATTGCTTAGTAAGCTTAGAATTTTCTAGTAAACCGCTGAGCTTGGCACAAGTTTAATGTTGGATGCGTTAAAAATAGAGAATTTGCCAATAATAGCGAAATTATTGTTCTGCTGTGGTAGGTGAAATGTGCCCGTTACTCATACGCCTTGTGACCCAAATCGTTGGAAAT
Source organism: Rhagoletis zephyria (assembly GCF_001687245.7). NCBI lineage: Eukaryota > Metazoa > Arthropoda > Insecta > Diptera > Tephritidae > Rhagoletis > Rhagoletis zephyria. The sequence goes on along the minus strand of NW_016162008.1, from coordinate 9,902 downwards.
ATGACGTTAGCGAGTGTTACGCAGATGGTCGCAAGAATTCCATAATACATAGCTATAAGCGGCACAGCAACAACAAAGCAACTAGCTCACGAAAAGGAAAGGCTTTAAAACTTTGGCAACAGAGGAAATTGGGGGATATCAGTCCAGATCAAATAAATAACTACTTACAGGTCTATTCTGCACGTTACCGAAGATTTTGTGACCGGAAAATTTTACTACCAAAAAATGTTACCACTTCTTGTCACCGCAATTCTAGGTACGTTGGTAATGCAGTGAAAATATTCAGCAACTCAGCTATGAAGATTTGTGGAAATTCCTGTATTGCATATTTCACGGGGCAATATTTTACCAGCTTATGAGATGGTAACCAAATTTACCGGTAACAAGAGAGCACAGAATGCGAAAAAGGTTTAAAAATTTACAGACACTTTAATTACCGGTTATAAAATTTATGTTACCAGCGCAGAATAGATCTGTTAGTAAAAAAAATCCAGCTTCATATCCTATCAACGTGCACCACGTGAATGGCAAGGCTTAAATCAACTTTGAAATACTATTGAGCCAACTGCCACTTTGGCGAAGTCAGCTTTTAACTACACACCTAGCTTTTGTATGGTATTATGAGCTGTAATTGCGTGGTAGAGATGCGCACTTGGTAGGAACCAGGTTCGATTCGTGATCCGCGCAATATCCATAAATGCTGGTAAACTTTTTTTTGCTACGAGGACAAAAAAAATACTAAGTACTATGTAAGTAATACGTGGCGCATCTCGCTTCAGTATGTTGTAGCATTAATTGTATAAGATATTTTCTTTTATTTCAAGTGATTTCGTTTACAAATGCTCATTTCTAATATTTTGTAATTTGTCCGTTTAGCGTAAGGCTGAAGTGAGAACCTTATATTCTCGTTAAATTTTTACNTGCTACGAGGACAAAAAAAAAACTAAGTACTAAGTAAGTAATACGTGGCGCATCTCGCTTCAGTATGTTTTAGCATTAATTGTATAAGATATTTTCTTTTATTTCAAGTGATTTCGTTTACAAATGCTCATTTCTAATATTTTGTAATTTGTCCGTTTAGCGTAAGGCTGAAGTGAGAACCTTATATTCTCGTTAAATTTTTACTTACCTAGAATCCAGGCAAAATGCGTATAGGTCTTCTAAATTGTTTATGCACAATGAATTTTTATATGTAGGTATGAATATTCACATACAATAACAAACCGATCAACCAGTGCAATTTTCATTAATTTTCCCAAAAAACGTTCACTTTTAAATTGTTTTTATACGCATTACATAACCGCATCACTTAACAAAAGAAAACAAATTAACACAAACGCATTAAGCGCTTCATTGAATTTTTCTAATTGTTATACAAACAGACATTTGACAAATATTTAATAGGCGTTTTGTTTGCATAATACATTATTTAATATAAACTAAACATCCTTGCCTATCTACTCTTACATATGTACATACATATGTATTTAAATATTAAGTCCTTATTGATTTTTGCCGCTTTTGTTTTTACTCTAATTTAAATTTTGCTGCCATTTATGTTGTATGTGGTGATAGTTTTTATTAAGCTAGCTTATCCCTTGCATCAGTTGTCAACACCGGCAGAAATGGTGGTTGCCTGTTGATTGCTATTGTTGGCTTTCATATTGCTAATGAAGTTATTCATAGTTTTGTTTTTATTGCTGTTTGTTTTCTGATTTTTGCTTTTCCTGTTGTTGGCGTTCTTCTTTTGCTGTTGACATTTGGCACTCGTGCATGAAAACCTGGATATTTCGTATATTCTACGCACACGAGCGCACACAAAATTGCTTGTGGGAGTGTGTATAATTGAGTAAAGCACAGGTGTACGGCAAGGATGGGGCTTAAAATACAAATCATTAAATGTTGCCCACTCATTGCGCTCTCCTTAGTATTTGTGCGTAGGACCACTGTTAGGGCAACATTTTTTCGGTAGTAAGTCTAAGTTAAATGTAGCTAGCAGAACTAGTGAATCTCGACCGGCTCATGGTTTCTGCCAAGTGAACATGTTACGCGTAATTGAATGTGAGTGAAACATTGACTTTCTAGATTCAGGCCAAAAACCAACCCACATATTGGCCTTGTGATTTGTAGATCGTTATAGCGAATGCAAGACGAATCGGAAATTGAATTGGTTTAAACTCGAATGGCATATCGGTTGGCATCATTGGGATTCTCGGAATGAGAACTTCCTGGAACTGAGGTTAGTTGAGAAGACTTAAAGTTAGCTGAGGTGATTTGAGATGAGCTGGAATGAGGTGCGTTGAGATACATACTGCTTGGCACGTTTCTTTAATTCAGGTTTAACATTAAAGCATATATTTATAATGCATTTCCCTTCACAACCATACACCATTTACACTTAATTGGTGATGATAATTTTTCAATTCACTCCCGCTACTAAAGAAGGTTTACATAAAAAACACCATGATTGAAATTCAAAAAAACCGTTCCATACAAAATTTAATACAAAATGAATTTTCTTCATATTTTTTTTTCTTTAATTTTTCCTAGTTATTCTGCTATTCAGTGCGGATACAAATTCAACAAATAAAATCTCATAAAAGTCGGTCGAGCCGTTCTTGACTTATTAAAGTTGTCACTAACCCGACTTTGTTTTACATTGAAAAATTTTTATATTCAATCTGGTTAATCTGTTGATATTGAATTAGAATTAAAAAGAGAGACGAAATGCGACTTTTCCGTACACTTAAATATCACAATTAGATAAGGTTTCAACTATCGAACTAATATTTATACCAAATCTTTAGAGTCTCGCCGGGAGATTAGGTTCTCGAATGTTGTCATTATCTCAATGGAGGGAACCAAATCAGCGATCTATTACTAGCTCTTTGGTTCTTCTTGACATGTAATTTGTCATATGCGATCTGCCATCAGTCCGACAGCAGTTATCTGCTCGTCAGTGTTCTGGCATAGCTGAACACCTTCTAGTCATCAGCCTGCACTTGTCGCTCGTAATGTCTTAACACTAGAATGCTCGGTGGGCCAAATTTGGCACATCTAAATTTTTAATGTACTATAAAAGCTAAATTGTTGCGAGTGGGGTTTAGAAATTTCTTGATTTTTCATTATTCATAGCGAACAAATCATAAGTAGTATTTTACATAAATATATCGTGCAAATAAATATAAATTAAAAATGGTTTCACGTTCCTCCAGCTTTTAGAAAAGAATAGTGTAAATATACTGCTACAGCGTAAAGGGTGAACACACCAAAACTGCGACACTTTGGGAAGCTTATAACTTACCCAAAACGAATTCAATATTTTGAAATTCAAATACCATATGTTGACCATGACCTTAGTTGAACGTAGAAGAAATTTCATTTGAATTTGATTCCTAGTTGAGTTAAAAATGGCAACCGAGTTAGAAACGAGACAATCCATTTTGCACGAGTTTATAAATAGTAAAAGCTCCCATCGCATTCTCTGCCAATATTTATAGAATAAAAAGCTCTACGATTTCCACATGAGGGGAACTGATTTCCACATGAGTGGAACCGATTTCATTGTCACATATGAAAAATTTGAATTTAAAAGCGAAAAAGCTTTTGACTACCGTAGCCGAGTAGGTAGAGATGTCGGCTATAATTCTGTGTGTCGCAGGTCCAAATGCCGGCACATGCAGTGTTTAAATGTTAGAAACAAATTTTTTAATATACAAAATTTATAATTTTCATATGAAATTTCAATTTGTAAACGCTTGCCAATAATAGCATTCTCAATCTTGAAATTTATCAAGAAAGGAGTTTTTGATTTCTGTGCTAGAATTCCAATTCTTGATAAATAATAAAAATGTGACAAATTATAAAAAATTTTAATTTGTCAAGTACACAGAATAGGGCTGTACATATGTGTGTATATATTTCATAGAAATTGTCATTTAATCACATTTCGAAAAAATTTTATTTCTGCAGTGAGAACACGGCCATTCGTTTTGAATTTCGAGAAATGAAGTCGTTCATGACTATTTATAGATCTAATTTATCAACTGCTTCCTGATAAGAATGCAATATTGCTACATGGTTGAGCCATGTATTGTCGAGCGCAAATAATTTTTCACCCTACACAGAACAGAAAAGGGAAAAAATTTTCAGGTGGGTAGTTTCCTACCTTTAAAAATTTCTGGTGGGTACCCACCCTACCCACGTCCTTCGCCGCCCCTGATTGCACACGCAAGCACGTGCTTCTGTAGGTACACACAGATATTGCTACATATGCGAACGAGTGAATATAAGTGCAAAAGATATGCCTATAGTACCCCTGCAATGAAAAGCCAAACCAGTCAATAGTTCACCGCTTGGAGGTGGTTAAGATTTTTCAAATTAAATCAGTGTAAGTAGTCAATATAATTATTTCAATTTAAAGATAAGTAACGAATTTGAAAATCGAGTTCCATTGCAACATACATATGGAAAGAAATATTTGTGTCATAAAACAAAATTTAAAAAAAAAAACAGTTTATAGATAAAAAAAAATAAAATAAAATAAAATAAAATAAAATAAAATAAAATAAAATAAAATAAAATAAAATAAAATAAAATAAAATAAAATAAAATAAAATAAAATGAAATAAAATAAAATAAAATAAAATAAAATAAAATAAAATAAAATAAGATAAAATAAAATAAAAAAATATAATAAAAATATCTCATACGTCAGGACCTACACCTTGGACCTCAGAAATAACACGCCAGTGCTTTGCTCGGTCGGCCATTGCGACTGTCGGAGTGCCACAAGCAAAATGGCATACTTTTGGTTTTTACAGGGGATGAATTGGCAGACTATCTCATCAACTGGTATAATGCTACTAGTATTTCTACTGGTAGATGCTGATGCGTAGCCTGAAAATTGACATCTCGTAGGACATCGCCATGTTAAAATTACCTGTTGCTAACACTGAAAAAGGATAGAACGTAAACTAGTTGGGCTGAAACGTAAACTGGTAAAATTCAAGTTCACAACTAGTAGCTTTCCCTGCAGGGACTATATAAAATATAGCGGTGTGTTTGTGTTTACCAGAGCGCGAATGTGTGCGTTGAATTCATTGAATTTCATTTGTGCGGAAATTATGTAGCAAATATTTAGTCATTGCTGTCAACGCGTGGGAAAACGCCTCTGACTTGGTTTGTATGTACGCACAGTGTGCTATTATTAAGTATATACATGTATTTGTATATGTGTATGTATGTATGTGGCATATAGTGCAAGCATATGTGCAATGTACAAAACCGACCATTACCGTAAATTTATATACCTTTGGGCGCCAATGTACACATACATATATCTCTACATACATACGTTTGTACGTATGTGCATTCCGACTTGCTAAATATGTAATTTGTTCTTGGGAACTCGATTATTTATGGGATATGAGCGAATTTTACTTCCACCTGCCTTTGGCGTCATCTTTTTTCTCCATTTATTCAGTGCATAGATCCTTTAAGCTAACTACGTTAAAATAATCCATTAAAAATAATTTGAAGTTTTCACTTGAATTCAAGAATTGAAGTATTGATGCTTTCCCTTTAATTGCCATTTCGCCTGCTTAGTTTGGGTGTGCATCGTTTTTTTTGCACTTTTTTATGAAGTAGACAAGTAATTTTCGGTGATAAGTTGCTCAGCCAGCAGTCTATCATTTTTTCAGCTATTCCGACTCGAAAACCCCAATTTTATACCCACTTACAACACTAAGCACACATAATTTATATAATATTTTCCGTTTTTCCTGCACTTTTCGGTCACTTTTGCAATTCCTTGAATTACTGCTAAAATTCACTTTCCATGCCCACTTTCATATACAGATAAATGTCTTTTTTAGTGTTTTTTTTTTTCGGTTTTTTGTGTCTTTTTGGTGTTTTTTTTTCGTAAACTACAAACAAATGTTGGCCCTTTTGCGGTACTTTTGCTGCCAAATGCACAAAAAAGTTTTGCATTTAAAATTCCGCAAAGAGTTTGCCTACAAAGTTTAATTGTTTTTTTTTTCTAGTGCCTAGTTTTTCGTTGGATCACTAACCGGTTTGCGAATGTGGGTCAAATGTTTGGTCTGACAAAATTTCAAATGCTTAAATTAATGGGGTGGAAAAATTTGGTATAACTTTAAATAAAATACTAGTTAATTGTCCTATTTAAATTTTTTTCAAAATAGTAAATGTTGAAAAATGAATTCAGTTCTGAATGTACATAAGTATGTAAATCCTTATAGCTATACAAATGTACATTATTATCGAAATTTTGAGCGACAATATTTTCGATGGTGTTTTCAACGTAGTAGGTGTAGGTATGTGTTCATCGATTTTGTGACCATGCATAAAACTCTATTTTCGGTGTTGTTTGCAATGTATTAATCACTAAAGTACGGTGGCGTGCAAATAAATAGGGACGCATCATTTTAAAAAGTGTTGGTTACTTTTCTTTTGTTTATTATTATTTTTTTATAAAAGTGTGCGAACTATTTTAACAAAAACCATATAAGTCAGAAATTCAAATTTGTACAAGATTTATAAAAAATCGGCAAGTTTTAACAAGTGTTCATAAAAATTTCAAACTTTATATTCATGCTTGACACCGGCAGAAATAACATTGCCAAAAATCAACGGTAAGTTCAAACGTGGATTTTGTTATGCAAAAATTGCATACCAAATTTTTTTGCTAAACATTCGGATTAAAAAGTTTTAAATTTTGATAAAACTTTGTCGAATTTGCCTAATTTTTGTACAAAGTTTGGAATTCGGACTTACATAAATTTTGTTAGATAGTGAGCTATACTTTCATAAAAACGTAAACAAAATATAAATAAAAGAAACATAGCAAAAACTTGATAAACTATCCCGTCACTACTTTTTTTTCTGGACACTGCATATATGTAATTCATTAAAAATGTATTTCAAGATACATTTATCGAAATCGTTATCGTTCGTACACATACCTAGCTTTCGCTTTGTAATCGTATTTGTATTCGTATTCATATTCATATTCGTTTTTGTATTCATATTAATTTTCGTATTCATATTCATTTTGGAATTCATGTCTGTATTCGTGTGTATGTATATGTATTTTTATTCGTCTAGGCTTTGCTCTCCTTTATCTGGAAATCCGCCAACTCTAATTGATTTCCTGTATCGTTACGAAACTCTGTTTAATGGCGAAACATGACAGTAGAATGGGGCTTTCCGGCAAATGAATATTGTCGAAGCAGTTGAGATGATATGTAAATCGAGAGATCGAACATACTTCTCTGTCACCGCTCGGCCTTGCGCCCTTGCACTTTTGTATGTATGAAATAGCAAGACTTCCCAATGCGTAAAACGACCTTTTGCGTAACCTAAGTTGCTATCGTCTTGATATGTATTTGATATATTCGTATACGGGGAAATCGATCAGAAGATTTTTGCCGACTACAGCCCTAGTACGAGCATTCGTATATCATAAGAACCAGTTGTATCGGATTTGGGGCCGAGCCTTAGCAAAGCTGCAATAAAATTAATTTTGAATCTGAGCTCCAAATCTAAGTAAGTTTACTTATGCGGATTGAATATTAGACTTATGTACTTAACGAGTCACCTTCAAAAAGTCTCATTCTAAACCATGCCATTAAAAACTGAAAATAAAATATCTCATTAGGCAGACATTTATCTCTATTATCATGACTGCGTGACTGACTTACACAAAAATTCTATAATTTCTTTTATTACTGAGCTTTTCTCGTACCTAAATAAATTAAAATAGGTTTAATAAAGTTGTATGCAAATACAAATTTCGCACACAAATTCAAACTTTGTTCGTTTTAAGAAAACTTTTCACACTAAATTACCGAGTTGCCGCTGATCTAGCGTAAATATCCTTAATGCTTGCAGTTTTCTCTACACTGAACGTA